>NC_048238.1:8852116-9052873 GCF_002007445.2 Ailuropoda melanoleuca
TTCATCGAACTTTACATCGGAAACCGGGGATGTACTGTATGGTGACTAACATAATATAATAAAAAAAATTTTTTAAATGCAAGATCCATCTATATGTTGCCTACAAGAGATTCATTTCAGACCTAAAGACACATGCAGAGTGAAAGTGAAGGGATGGAGGGTACCTGGGTGGCTCGGTTGGTTAAGCATCTGCCAGCAGCTCAGGTCGTGGTCTCAGGGTCCTGGGATTGAGCCCCACATCAGGTTCCCTGCTCAGCAGGGAGTCTGATTCTCCCTCTCCCTCTGTCCCTCCCCTCTGCTCATGCGCACTCTCTCTCAAATAAAATAAAATAAAATAAAATAAAATAAAATAAAAAGAAAGTGAAGGGATGGAAAAGCACTTATGCAAATAGAAATGAAAAGAAAGCCAGAGTAGCAATACTTGTATCAGACAAAATAAGAGTTTAAAACAGACTGTAAAGGGCACCTGGCTGGCTCAGTCAGTTAAGTGTCTGCCTTCAGCTCAAGTCATGATCCCAGGGTCCTGGGATCGTGCCCTGAGTTGGGCTTCCTGCTCAGGGGTGAGTTTGCTTCTCCCTCTCCCCCTCTCTCTGTCTTCTCTCTCCTTCTCTTGTCTTCTCTCAAATAAATAAACAATCTTTTTAAAAATTCCTGACTTTGGGCTAAAATGAAAGAGTGGTGCTCTCTGTAGCAGCAGATAAGGGACAAGTTGCAAAGAGCTTGTTCATGGGATGCCTGGGTGGCTCAGTCAGTTAAGCATCTGCCTTTGGCTCAGGTCATGATCCCAAGGGCCTGGGAACAAGTTCCCCATCAGGCTCCTTGCTCAGCAGTGAGCCTGCTTCTCCCTCTGCCTGCTGCTCTCCCTGTGTGCTCTGACAAATAAATAATAAAATCTTTTTTAAAAATTTAAAAAGAGCTCGTTCATATTTTGTCACTGAGTGTGTATGTGCTGTGATGAGTTCAACATTGTTCACATGATGATAAAGCAAGCAAAGAGAAGGGGGCTAGCAAGAGAAGAGAAGTAACTTTATCTTTGCCCTATTGAGCAGCTTTTTGAAACCTGAGTCATCAGTTTGGGGCTATCCCGTGGGAAATGGCCAGGAAGTGATAAACAAAATAAATGATGGAATCCACATGGAAAAACACTGCTCTGTGAGCTATTGGCTGCACAAAGAGGAAAATGAGATAGAAGTGTTTATCCTACCAACATGCATACAGTGCTTAGACAGATCGGTTTCCAGACTGAATGTACAGTTATGTGATGTTCTGTTCATTTTTTTCTGTACATAAGCCTCATGATGTCATAAACTTAATAAATCTGCTACTTTCTATTCAGTTTACACAGGCATGGTCCAACAGCAGAATGGATTTTTGTACTGGAAAAGAACACTAGTGACATAAATTGAACTAGATAAATCTGACGGCTCTAGTACCACTGATGTTAATTACTTGCTTACCATTAGTTATAAGGAAAACTAAATCCCCAGTTCCCAGCTTATTTAATTCAACTCATCAGCAAGACATCACCCTAATCTGGGAAGACAAGCACAGAAAAAGCTCATAATAAAGAATAGAGGAATTAGGGGCGCCTGGGTGGCACAGCAGTTAAGCGTCTGCCTTCGGCTCAGGGCGTGATCCTGGCATTATGGGATCAAGCCCCACGTCAGGCTCTTCCGCTATGAGCCTGCTTCTTCCTCTCCCACTCCCCCTGCTTGTGTTCCCTCTCTCACTGGCTGTCTCTATCTCTGTGGAATAAAAAAAAAAGAATAGAGGAATTAATCATCTATTGGACATGGAGAATCTTTCATGATTATTATAGGTGTATGCAATTTCTGTAAATATCAGATACTAAATCTTAAATAATAAACTAAAGATAATGGTGTATACCCCGGTCTATTGCTATCTGTTTAATGGGTCATTGAGAAATAACTCTTCAGAGTAGGAACCATGTTTTAACATATAAGATATATTAAACATTAATAAAATACCCTTTATTGTGCACCTCTGACATATTAAGTAGGTTTATTAATCGGCTTCCTTAATGCAACAAACATTAAATGAACAATTATCATAAGTAAGGTAATCTAATACTCTTTAAAAACCTGCCAGGTGAGTGAGTTCTCCAGCATAACCACCTATGGAGGTGGTGTGTATTATGCTGTTACTGCTTAAAATATGTGAAAATCCTTCATACAAAAGGTCTCCAATGTCAGTTTAGAATCAAATACTACTTATTTCTTTAAAGTTATGTATTATTTTGATTCAAAATATATGTTTTTCATCTTGACTCATCTTTCTTATCAGGGTTGATCCAAGTGGATTTTATCTTGAGTCAAAAAATATAATCTCAAAGCACTCACTGCTACTATACTGTGCACAATTTCATAAGACAGGTTGCCCAAGTACTCTGGGCAAAGGCATCATCACTGCTAAGTTTAATGCTTCCCAAGTCTTTGTCAAATGGAGTACTTTTACTTCTTTTACAGAAGAAAATTCTGGTGAGGGTGCATTAAAAAAGATAGGTTACAGTGACTTTCAGGATAGTTAAGGAGGTGTAACTCCCTATCTGCCCTCTCATTGTCATCTGAGGTCCTTGCTTCCTGTTTCAATGAGAAAGTCACAAGACTTCTTGCTATTGTCTTAGCAGAAAATCTAAGCCACGTACCCTTCCTTCCAACCTCTCCTATGGAAGAGCTGCCCACATTCTAATTCAGTAGTTCTCATTAGCTTTTAAATCTCTGTGGCATCTGTAGTTAGCCCTTTCTATGTTCCTAATAGTGGGGTTGGTTTGTGCACATGCGTGTGTGTGTTTGCCATCTCTATTTTGAGTTTTGTCGGTTGTCACCACTGCTAGTCTTTTAAAAAAATACTTTGGCTTTTATTTTAATCTATTCTTTCTTTTAACTTATCTTTATTATTCTCATCCTTCTACATTCTTTGAACTTATTCTGTGTTTCTTTTCTAACTTCTTAATTTAGGGGTTTCATTTATTTTTGCCTTCTTTTCAATATAAGCACCTGAGTCTATAAACTCCCTGTTAAATACCACTTTAGCTGCGTCCCTCAAATTTCGTATTATTTTTAATGTCTTTAAATTATAAATATTTTCAAATTTCCAGTGTGATTTCTCTTTTGAACTGAACATACATCTTAATGTTTCTTCATTTCCCAAAGTGTGTGGTTTTTGTTTTCTGCTATTTTGTTTGTTCTTGATTTCTAATGTAGTTGTGATCAGAAAAGATGAGATGATAATGGTTTTTTGACATTTGTTTAGATTATTTTATGTTCCAGTATACAGTAAGCTGTTGCAAAGTTCTACACATGCTTGAAAAAAATATGTATTGTCTACTTCTGTATAGTGTGCATATGTGTCTCTACCTACAGACACATATGCATATGGCCAAACTTGTTTATGTTATCTTCCATATCATAACGCTTTCTTTCATCTATGAATTACTGAGAAGGAAAGGTGAAAATGATCCCCATGATTGTAAGTTTGCTACTTCTCTTTATAATCCCATCAATATCTGTTTTACAGATTTTGAAATTATGTTATTAGACAATCTAAGCTTTAAATTATCAAAATTTCTCATCCATTATGAATCACTAGATTGTACACATGAAACTAATATTACACTGTATGTTAACTGGAATTTAAATAAAAACTTAAAAAGGAAAAATTTCTTATGCACTAAACATTTTATTAATATTTAATGGCCCTCTTAGTGATATATTTCACCTTAAAGCCTATTTTTTCTGATATTGCCATGGATATACCAACTTTCTCTTGCTTAATATTTGTCTGGTATAACCTTTCCAATCATCTTATTTTCAACATTTCTATACTGGTTTTGTTTTAGATATATTTCTTATAAACGATACAACTTAGTGGGGCACCTGGCTGACTCAGTCGGTAGAACATGCAACTCTTGATGTTTGGGTTGCAAGTTCAAGTCCCACTTTGGGTGTAAAGATTACCTAAAGTCCTAAAAAAAATAAAATAAAATAAATTATATATATATCTTAGGGGAAAAAGTTCTTTTTTAAATCAGTCTGCTGGTCATTGCTTTTTAACTCAAGAGTTAAAATTACTGTGACTATCAACTATATGGGTTCATTTTTCCATCTTAGTGTATGCTTTTCCTTTGTCCCAATCTTTCTTTTCCCTTTTTCCCTTTTCTCTATTCCTGCTGTCCACTGGATTAAGTTTCCTCTCTGCCTTATTTTTCCCCTCTCCTAGGGCGTATCTGGTCCTGCCAGATTGCTGTACACTGCCCTAGAGACCTGCATGCTGGCTACTGTTTCTGTTTCCTTGAGTTTTCCCCCAATGAACAGTTCTCCAGCAGGCCTGGGGTATATTTGCTTGGATAGCTGCTCATGTTTTTTGCGTAACAGCAATTCAGATAGTTGGAGAAATATCTGACTTATTTTCATTCAGATGGATAAGTAGGCCCAATCTAAATCTCTCTTTCAAGGATATTTCAGCTTCATGCTATCAGCTGGTATATTCTCTAGATTTCTCAGATGAAGCCTACTTTATCTTAGTTTACTAACCTGATGAAGCAGAAGTATTTGCTAATTACATAGCTCAGCAAATGCTGGCTGCTTTCATGTGGTACAGAAATGTCAATCCCTATACCTGCTCTTGGCAAATGGAAACTCCATTTGGGAAAAAGAGCAGTCCATGCTGAAAACATCAGCAGACAAGAGAAAGGTCTATGATTAAGGGCTAAGCTGGATGGTAGAAGGCTGGAACTATAGACATTCAGAAATTAATGTGAGCTACAGCAGGCAGGAATGGCTTCATAGGAGAGACAGAAGCTGAGCCCAATGAGTAGCACTTGCATAGCATATTTATCTACTGTAACATGTACCATTCTTTTAATGGTTAGCCATTTCTCTATCATTCTTTACTCTGAAATGTTTTTCAGAATATGAATCACCTGGGAGTTTTGTTAAAGGGCAGATTCGGGTTCACTATGTCTGGGATGGGACCTGAGATTTGCATTTCTATAAAGTGATGGTGATGTTGACCCTGCTGGTCCAAAGACCACCCTCTGAATAGCAAGGTGATAGATCATTAGCTCTCTGAGGCAGGGACCATGTTTCGCTCACCTTTGCATTCCCCAAACCTAGCACATGCATGGCACACAGTAAGCTCAATAAATGCTGAATAAACTCATGAATGATGAGAATGAAGCACAAGGGGCATCATTCCAGGGAAGGGTTATTGAGAAGGGCAATGCGAAAGGGCAATGCCAGCAGGACAAACTGTTAGTCTGACAGCTGTAGAGAACTGGGTCACTTAGGAGTAAATTATGATACTCCATGAAAACCAAGCCTAGAATTTTATATTTAAAACGTCTTAAAATGTAGAATCATTAAGGACTTTGGACAAAAGACAAGGGTGATGAGAATTTTAAAGATACATTTTTCATGAAAGCATAAAACAGATTTCTTCCACCAGTAACTGCCATAATTGCATACCAAATACTAATCATATTCCTCAGTTAAGGGATTTCTATAAGATGAGTGCTCACCATCTCATACTTTTTTAAATACAACCAAGTCCTTATCACCAGGGCTGGCCTAAACATGCTCTCTTACTTTTGTAGTCTCTGTTCTACATTATATGAAACATTAAAACAAACTCATATCCTATAGGAAGCATAATTTATTGCTGTAAAAAAACAGTTAAGGGTTTTATAATTATGTTTTATGATATTTAGCTATAAGTAACTTTTGATTTATGAGTTGGTTATAATTTCTCAGCAGTCATCATGCATACACATCAACTCTCACAAAGTAAGAAAATATAACTTACAGATGGTTTTCAAATGTAATGAAATGTTTATGGATACTAAATATATTAATTATTGAAATTGACATAATGTTAGGCTTTGTGGACATTTAATTAAACATTTATTCATTTCTACTTTACAGTTTTCACTTTGTACTTCTGAGCCCACAAATTCAATTCCAAATCTTCAATATTTTTAAATCCCTGAAAAGCTCCAAAGTCTTAATCATATGCTCATAAGATATAATGAATAAATTGCCCCTACCTCTGTTCCCTGCCTGCCTTAATCCTATATCAAGAATATGATCAATTAGATGGTAACTACAATTATTGTGGTGATCACTTCACAGTATATACAAATATCAAATCACTATGTTGTACACCTGAAACTAATATATGTCAATTATACCTCAATAAAAAAGAAGATAATCAATCATTTTTATGACCTTTGAAACAATTGGCAGCGATCATCACTGTATCACAGAAGAAACCAGCCTGCATGATAATTGCTATAATAGTCAACATCAATGTGCCCATTTTACTCCAAAACATCAAGTAGGAAGTTGCTTCTCACTTCTGCAGTACTGGTACACCCACCTTCTTTATTTATTTTTTTGCATTTTTTTAATTTTTTTAATTGACATATAATGTATTATTTGTTTCAGAGGTACAGGTCTGTAATTCATGAGTCTTATATAACACCCAGTGCTCATTACAACACATACTTTCCCCAATGTCCATCTCCCAGTTACCCCATCCCTCCACCCTCAACCCCTCCAGCAATCCTCAGTTTGTTTCCTAAGATTAAGAGTCTCTTATGGATTGTGTCCCTCTCTGGTTTCATCTTGTTTCATTTTTTCCTCTCTTCCCCTATGAGCCTCTGCCTTGTTTCTTATATTCCACGTATCAATGAGATCATATGATAATTGTCTTTCTCTGATTGACTTATTTCACTTAGCATAATACCCTCTAGTTCCATCCACGTTTTTGCAAATGGTAATATTTCATTTTTTGATGGCTGCATAATATTCCATTGTATATATATACACCACATCTTCTTTATCCATTCATCTGTCGATGGACATCTGGGCTTTTTCCACAGTTTGGCTATTGTGGACATTGCTGCTATAAACATTGGGGTGCAGAGGCCCCCACGAATCACTACATTTGTATCTTTGGGGTAAATACGCAGTAGTGCACTTGCTGGGTCATAGGGTAGCTCCATTTTCAACCTTTTGAGGAACCTCCATATTGTTTTCCAGAGTGGCTGCACCAGCTTGCATTCCCACCAACAGTGTAGGAGGGTTCCCCTTTCTCTGCATCCTCACCAACATCTGTAGTTTCCTGACTTGTTAATTTTAGCCATTCTGACTGGTGTGAGGTGGTATCTCATTGTGGTTTTGATTTGTATTTCCCTGATGCTGAGTGATACCGAGCACTTTTTAACGTCTGTTGGCCATTCGGATGTCTTCTTTGCAGAAATGTCTGTTCACGTCCTCTGCCCATTTCTTGATTGGGTTCTTTGGGTGTAGAGTTTGATAAGTTCTTTATAAATTTTGGATACTAGCCCTTTATCTGATGTGTCATTTGCAAATATCTTCTCCCGTTCTATCGGCTGTCTTTTGGTTTTGTGAACTGTTTCCTTTGCTGTGCAAAGGCTTTTTATCTTGATGAAGTCCCAACAATTCATTTTTGCCTTTGTTTCCTTTGCCTCTGGAGACGTGTCTAGCAAGAAGTTGCTGTAGCTGAGGTCACAGAGGTTGCTGCCTGTGCTCTCCTCAAGGATTTTGATGGACTCCTATCTCACATTTAGGTCTTTCATTCAGAGTCTATTTTTGTGTATGATGTAAGGAAATGGTCCAGTTTCATTCTTCTGCATGTGGCTGTCCAATTTTCCCAACACCATTTGTTGAAGAGACTGTTTTTTCCATTGGATATTCTTTCCTGCTTTGTTGAAGATTAGTTGACCACAGAGTTGAGGGTCCATTTCTGGGTTCTCTATTCTATTCCACTGATCTATGTGTCTGTTTTTGTGCCAGTACCATACTGTCTTGATGATTACAGCTTTGTAAGAGAACTTGAAGTCTGGAGTTGTGATGCCACCACCTTTGGTTTTCTTCTTCAACATTCCTTTGGCTATTCAGGGTCTTTTATGGTTCCATACAAATTTTAGGATTATTTGTTCCAGTTCTGTGAAAAAAGTTGATGGCATTTTGACAGGGTTTGCACTGAATGTGTAGATTGCTCTAGGTAGCATAGATATTTTAACAATATTTGTTCTTCCAATCCATGAGCATGGAATGTTTTTCCATTTCTTTGTGTCTTCCTCAATTTCTTTCATGAGTATTTCTATAGTTTTCTGAGTACAGATCCTTTGCCTCTTTGGTTAGATTTATTCCTAGGTATCTTATGGTTTTGGGTGCAATTGTAAATGGGATTGGCTCCTTAATTTCCCTTTCTTCTGTCTCATTGTTGGTCTAAAGAAATGCAACTGATTTCTGTGCGTTGATTTTATATTCTGCCACTTTACTGAATTCCTATATGAGTTCTAGCAATTTTGGGGTGGAGTCTTTTGGGTTTTCCACATAGAGCATCATGTCATCTACAAAGAGTGAGAGTTTGAGTTCTTCTTTGCCGATTTGGATGCCTTTCATTTCTTTTTGTTGTCTGACTGCTGAGGCTAGGACTTCTAGGGCTATGTTGAACAGCAGTGGTGAGAGTAGATATCCCCGCCGTGCTCCTGACCTTAGGGGGAAAGCTCTCAGTTTTTCCCCACTGAGAATGATATTCGCTGTGGGTTTTTCATAGATGGCTTTTATGATATTGAGGTATGTACTGTGAAGAGTTTTAATCAAGAAAGGGTGCTGTACTTTGTCAAATGCTTTTTCTGCATCTATTGAGAGGATCATATGGTTCTTGTCCTTTCTTTTATTTATGTAGTGTATCACACTGATTTGCAGATGTTGAACCAACAGGAATGAATCCCACTTGGTCGTGGTGAATAATCCTTTTAATGTACTGCTGGATACTATTGGCTAGTATTTTGGTGAGAATTTTTGCGTCCATGTTCATCAGGGATATTGGTCTGTAATTCTCCTTTTTGGTGGGGTCTTGTCTGGTTTTGGGATCAAGGTAATGCTGGCCTCATAAGAAGAGTTTGGAAATTTTCTTTCCATTTTGATTTTTTGAAACAGCTTCAGAAGAATAGGTATTAATTCTTCTTTAAATGTTTGGTAGAATTCCCCTGGAAAGCCATCTGGCCTTAGGCTCTTGTTTGTTGGGAGATTTTTATTACTGCTTCAATTTCCTTTCTAGTTATGGGCCTGTTCAGGTTTTCTATTTCTTCCTGGTTCAGTTTTGGTAGTTTATATGTCCAGGAATGCATCCATTTCTTCCACATTGCCTAATTTTTTGGCATATAGTTGCTCATAATATGTTTTTTGGTTTGTATTTCTTCGGTTGGTTGTGATCTTTCCTCTTTCATTCATGATTTTATTGATTTCGGTCCTTTTTCTTTTCTTTTTGATAAGTCTGGCTGGGGGATACCCACTTTCTTTAGAAATGATCTTTGTTGCCCAAGTTCTCTCTGCAGTAGGACTCCTTAAACTCAGATACTAACTGATAAGAATTTTTAAAAGATGCTTCTTAAAGTATGAAGCAAAACAAGCCATCCCTGAGCCTAATCCAGTCTCTGGAATTCATCAGCTCTTAATTATCCGACTATGTCAAAGTTTGCTAAAGGTTGAGATTTTCATGATAAAAGAATAGAGAATTTGATTTTAATTTTTTTTAATTTAACTTAAAATTTTCACTCTAACTTGATTTACATTTGCTTTTAGATATTATTTTAGGCTTTATCTCAGATGTCCTGAAGGACTTAAAACACTTTAAAACAATGAAATCAACCTGTTAGGATCTCATGGTTTTCCCTACCATGCTTTCCCTCAAAGAACCTTTCTAGTTTCAGAAAACCAAGCAACAGAAAACAGAGTGCATATTCTCTGAAAGGTATGGAGGAAAGAATGTTTTCAAGGGCCTACTGCATGCTTGACACGTTACCTACATCCTTTCATTTAACCCTCAGAACAATCCTATGTGGTGGGTGTGGAAATAATCTGAGGTCAGACAGCTGAAGGTGGTAGATGCAGGTTTTAAACCCAAAGCCATGTCTCTGCACATCATCTCTGGAAATGGATTTTTTTTTTTTTGGTTCATGCCATCATAGGACAGAGGAGTAATTATGTTGACTTAAAATATTAGTTTACAGCCTCTAGTAGGCTATTTAAAGATCACATGCTCTACTCCTGAAACCAATATTGCACTGCGCGCTGACTAACTAGAATTTAAATAAAAAATTGAAGGAAAAGGAAAGATCCCATGCATATTGACTGACTCATTAAAGTTGGTAAAAATGTCAATAAAGACTTGAATAATTGAAATCTGATTTTATTGATATTTAATATTAATCAAAATTAATTTAATATTAATATGAAGTTTGTTTCTTTCCCATTTCCAAAGAGTTTGTTCACCTTTTTACAAAGTAAATTTGCTTGTCTTTATCATGTTAAGAATTGTCTTTCATGACATACAAATGGCTAACAGACACATGAAAAAATGTTCAAAATCATTAGCCATCAGGGAAATTCAAATCAAAACCACTGAGATACCACCTTACGCCAGTTAGAATGGCAAAGATAGACAAGGCAAGAAACAACAATTGTTGGAGAGGATGTGGAGAAAGGGGATCCCTCCTACATTGTTGGTGGGAATGCAAGTTGGTACAGCCACTCTGGAAAACAGTGTGGAGGTCCCTTAAAAAGTTAAAAATTGAACTACCCTATGACCCAGCCATTGCACTACTGGGTGTTTACCCCAAAGATACAGACGTAGTAAAGAGAAGGGCCATATGCACCCCAATGTTCATAGCTGCATTGTCCACAATAGCCAAATCATGGAAGGAGCCGAGATGCCCTTCAACAGATGACTGGATTAAGAAGCTGTGGTCCATATATACAATGGAATATTACTCAGCTATCAGAAAGAACGAATTCTCAACATTTGCTGCAACATGGACGGCACTGGAGGAGATAATGCTAAGTGAAATAAGTCAAGCAGAGAAAGACAATTATCATATGATTTCTCTCATCTATGGAACATAAGAACTAGGAGGATCGGTAGGGGAAGAAAGGGATAAAGAAAAGGGGGGTAATCAGAAGGGGGAATGAAACATGAGAGACTATGGACTATGAGAAACAAACTGAAGACTTCAGAGGGGAGGGGGTGGGGGAATGGGATAGACTGGTGATGGGTAGTAAGGAGGGCACGTATTGCATGGTGCACTGGGTGTTATACGCAACTAATGAAGCATCAAACTTTACATCGGAATCTGGGGATGTACTGTATGGTGATTAACATAATATAATAAAATAAAATTAAAAAAAACAAAACAAATTCAAAATCATTTTTCAGGAAAAAGAAAAGAATTGTCTTTCATACAATTATCATATGATTTCTCTCATCTATGGAACATAAGAACTAGGATGATCGGTAGGGGAAGAAAGGGATAAAGAAAAGGGGGGTAATCAGAAGGGGGAATGAAACATGAGAGACTATGGACTATGAGAAACAAACTGAAGACTTCAGAGGGGAGGGGGTGGGGGAATGGGATAGACTGGTGATGGGTAGTAAGGAGGGCACGTATTGCATGGTGCACTGGGTGTTATACGCAACTAAATGAAGCATCGAACTTTACATCGGAATCCGGGGATGTACTGTATGGTGATTAACATAATATAATAAAAAATCATTAAAATAAAAAAAAAAGAATTGTCTTTCATGCAATTTTATTAGACATCGACTAATTTATTTGCCACTAGTTAAATATATTACTGTAACATGCGTGATTTCTTAAAATAGGAGCTAGAGTTATTTTTACTAAAAAAATTTCTCCTTAGAAGCCCCATTTGCAAAAGTCTATTTCAGGCATGCCTTTTGAACTTAATTTTGATCTGTGTTTACTGTGTATCACTAGTCTTCTATTTATAGCCAGGGGATTAACATTCCCATGTTCCCTTTGACCTATTATTCCCAACAGCTAATTCCTTTCCTAAAACCTAATTAAATGTAAATTAAAGTATTTAAGAGTCCAAATTACTTAAGTGAAATTATGTGATCTGTGTTCAGTAAGAATTTGAACATTTTCTTAAATAATTAAAAGCTGACTTTATTTACCCACAATTATGTTTTGTGTAATATTGAAGATCATATTAGTCTTATGTGATAAAAAAGCTCTAAAAAGGAACTGACCCATTGGAGCAGCTACATAAATTTTCAAACAGTTACTGTCTCAGTCCTTTTAAGTTACTATAGTACAAACAACAGATATTTATTTCTCACAGGTCTGGGGGCTGGGAAGTCCAAGATTAAGGTGCCAGCAGGTTCAGTGTCTGGTGAGAGCCTGCTTCCTGGTTCATAAATGCCTGTCTTCTTGTTGTATCCTCACATGGTGGAAGGGACAGGCAAGCTCTCTGGAGTCTCTTTTATAGGAACACTAATCTCATTCATAAGAGCTCTGTCCTCATGACCTAATCACTTCCCAAAGTCCCCACACCTCCAAATACCATCACACTGGGGGTGAGCTTTCAACTTAAGAATTTGGGGGGTACACAGCCAGTCTACAGCAGTTACTAAGTATTTTTAAGTATACATTAAGAGGTTAGATATCAGAGGAAAGCTATATAGGAATTATTCAACAAAGGTAGGATGAACCTAGATAGAGCAGACTCCGCTAGC
Source organism: Ailuropoda melanoleuca (assembly GCF_002007445.2). Lineage (NCBI taxonomy): Eukaryota > Metazoa > Chordata > Mammalia > Carnivora > Ursidae > Ailuropoda > Ailuropoda melanoleuca. The sequence goes on from NC_048238.1 coordinate 8,864,708, forward strand.
TGCCTACTCAATAACCAATCTCTCCATTCTTCCCAGAAGACTCATTTTCCCAGTCTTAGATCAAGTGTTGGCCATGTGACACCAAAATGATACGTGTAACATAAGCCAAAGCTTTCAGAGGGTTCTGAAAAAGCTTCTGCACTCATGATTAAAGAAAACAGCTGGCACAGGCCTTCTCCCTTCTTACAGCCTTGAACACAAATATGAAGTGTGAAACTGCAGCATCCATCTTGTGGCCATTTACCAACAAGTATGAGGAAAAAGCAAGGGAATCCAAGCCATTCTGGGCTTGATATCATGGAGCCACAAAACCAATGCTAATGGCCATCTGCCATCTCTAGACTTCTTGATGTGTGAGAACAAATCCTGATAAGACACTCTTAGCTATTGCGCTATATGTAACTAAATGCATTCCAAACACTACACTTGTGAACCTCCCTTCTAAGAATTTGCCACTCAAAGCGTGGTCCATGAACCAGCAGCCTAAGTATCACCTGAGAGCTTGTTAGAAACGCAGAATCTCAGGGTACCTGGGTGGTTCAGTCAGTTAAGCGTCTGCCTTCAGCTCAGGTCGTGATCTTGGGGTGCTGGGATCATGCCCCACCCTGAGGCTCCCTGCTAGGTGGGGACTTAGCCCCTCCCTTTCCATCTGCCCCTCCCCTCCACTTGTGCTCACGTGTGCAGGCGCACCTGGCACACTCTCTCTAATAAATAAAATCTTTAAAAAAAAAAAAAGAAATGCGGAATCTCAGCCTCACCTCAAACTCTCTGAATCAGAATCTGTATTTTAAGAAGAGCTTCAACTGATTTGTATCCACATTAAAGTTTGAAAATCATGCTTCTAAGATGTTAGGGAAACGAAGAGAAAAAATATACTCTATGTACATATATAAAATAGCAGTAATCTTTTCCAAACAAAAAATTATAAGGGAAAAATGAGGAGCAGGGAGCTTAGTTTCAAACACCTGTCTGCATATCACCTTCTATGTGCCAGGCATTTTATTTGTTTATTTATACACACACTGCAGTTTATATTCACTATATTACTTAAACCTTAGATATGGTAGTCATCCATCCGCATGTTATAGATGAGGAAAAACAGCTTTAAAAAGTATCATGGAACTTAACATCAAAAACTAGGGATGTACTGTATGGTGAGTAACATAATATAATAAAAAATTATAAAAAAAATATAATGATCTTTAGAACCATCCAGACAGAGCTGCTTTTTTGAACCTAGGTCTTCCTGATTTCAAAGCCCCCACCCCTTTCTGCTACAGTACACTGAATTTCTGCCTACAGGTTGAAAGGAGGTGGAAAATGAATATAACTTTTGAAGGGAGGAAGATGGGCTTTAATGGTGAGGGACCAATAGAATGAACTGCTGGGGTCTGCATCTCTGGGCAGAATTTGGGAGATTAGGAGATCAAAGGCTCCTGGAGGAAACAAGAACAAGATGAGGAAATACAGGGGAGAATGGAGTTTACAATGTGAGTGGCAAATGACAGGCACACACTTAATTCAGAAGAAAAACTAAAGATGTTAAGGATAAAGAAGTAACCAATGTTAGGAAATTGACTTGCTTCAGAAATCCTCAGCCAGAATTCTAAACTCACACAGTTGTTTTCTGACATGAAGTCTAGGAGATCATTTCTTATCTGAAACACTCATTCTTGTTCATATTCATGGGCAGTTCTGCTGACTATGTTGTTGGCTTAGCATTGCACATCTGGTCAGGAGGCCTCATTTGGGCAAATGTGAACTGCTTAAAATGGTGTTGATTCACATAACCTATGAAAACACAGACTGAAACCAACAAGCGTTAGGGCATATTTATTTTTCCTTAAGAATGATTATGGTCAGTAGAAATGACCATGAGGGAACATGGACAGTCGCTGGCACTGTATGGATAGGGGAGGCCCTTTTCCCAAAAAGTCATGGCTCCTTCAGCAACATCATCATTAATAAAAGCCAAAAAAGAAATTTCCTGGGGGCGCCTGGGTGGCACAGTGGTTGAGCGTCTGCCTTCGGCTCAGGGCGTGATCCCGGCGTTCTGGGATCGAGCCCCACATCAGGCTCCTCTGCTATGAGCCTGCTTCTTCCTCTCCCACTCCCCCTGCTTGTGTTCCCTCTCTCGCTGGCTGTCTCTATCTCTGTCAAATAAATAAATAAAATCTTTAAAAAAAAAAAAAAAAGAAACTTCCTGTTGACCCACATGGGGAAGGTGATAGCTTGCCTTGAATTCATCACTTTTCTACTTGGATCAAAATCTCTATCATTAGAGATTCTTCTATTTAATTTAGAGAGTAAAACTGATGAATTGTCCCCAGAAAAGTTCCACGCAGTAAATGCAGTAAATGTGTTTAAAAAAAAAACTTAAAAGAGGGGTGCCTGAGTGGCTCAGTCATTAAGCGTTTGCCTTCAGCTCAGGGTGTGATCCCGGAGTCCTGGGATCAAGCCCCACATCAGGCTCCTCCGCTGGGAGCCTGCTTCTTCCTCTCCTACTCCCCCTGCTTGTGTTCCCTCTCTCGCTGGCTGTCTCTCTCTCTGTCAAATAAATAAATAAAATCTTTTAAAAAAATTCAGAAGAGAGAAGGCCAGGAGACTCCTCTTTCCCGTTAGGGTATGAGCGTTTATTAAGCCAAGGTAAATGGAACTTCCTAAGATGTGATTTTGATAGTGTTATTTCCTTGCTTAAAAAAAATATATGGGGACACCTGGGTGGCTTGGTCGGTTAAGTGTCTGCCTTCAGCTCAGGTCATGATCCCTGGGGTCCTGGGATTGAGCCCCACATGGGGCTCCCTGCTTAGAGGGGAGCCTGCTTCTCCCTCTGCCTGCTGCTCCCCCTGCCTGTACGCTCACTCTCTTTCTCTGACAAATAAATGAATAAAATCTTTAAAAAAAAATATGATCCAAATGTGTCCCCAGCTCTCAGTCATCATCTTTCTCACCTTCCTGTTTTATTATTTTCACCACAATTGTCATTATTCTAAATGATCTTGTTAATTTGTTTTCTGGCTTCCCTTCTGTCTTCCCCTTCTACACTGGAGACCCCAGGGCAGCAGACTCTGAGCATCTTAGTCATCACTGCATGCTCAGCTCCTGGGACGGTGCCTGGCACTCCATAAATACTTGCAGGAATTCATCATGTCCACTGTAGAAAAGATAAACTCCAGACTCACTCTATTTTCACATTCAAGACCTGTCCTGACTCCAACCTCACCTTCCCAGGCTTGCTCTTTCCCTCCTTTCACTTTTGATCCCAGCCACACTGGCCCTGTCATTGGCTCCCAAATAGGAGGACTTCTGCCTGACCCAGGTTTCTTACTGAGTGCCCCCACACCTACTGACCTTCCCTATGCTCTGCTCACCCAAATTCTGTCCATGGCCTGTTGATGTCTTTCTTTCTTTGTGAAGCCACTCAAACTGTTCCTGCCCATACACACCATGCTCTTCTCAGCAGCCATATGGTGTCTGTTCAAACCGGGTACCAATCATGTATGTTCTGCCTGCATTCTGCTTCTCCTCTCATACTGCTATACTTCATAATATCTGCTTCATATATTGTTACTTACATTTTCATGTGTTTCTATTTTGTTACATTACATGTAACATGTAACATTACATGTATACTAGGCAACTACATTTTTTCACTTCTCAAATAGCAAGTTGCATAGAGCTTTTCATATAGACTTTTTAAAAAAGATATGAATTGAATAAGTTGAATTAGTTAATTAACACTTAAAAAGTTATAAGTATCTGAGGAAGTTTCTTGTGACATGGGGAATGTTGAGAGCAATAAAGGAGGAATTGTCTTCCAACTGGTATTACCCTATAGACCAGGAAAAGAAAATAAATTTTCGTTCAAAGGACACATTGAAAAACAACTTTCAAAAAGCAACTTCTCAGGGTGCCTGGCTGACTCAGAAGAACATGTAAGCCTTTTTTTTTTTTTAAGGTTTACTTATTTACTTTACAGAGAGAGACCCTGAGTGGAAGGAGCAGCAGAAGGAGAGAATCCCAAGTACATTCCCCACCGAGCGCAGAGCTTGAGGCAGAGCTCCATCCCATCACCCTGAGATCATGACCTGAGCTGCAATCAAGAATCAGACACTCAACCAACTGAGCCACCCAGGCGCCCCAGAACATGCAACTCTTGATCTCGGTGTTGTGAGTTCGAGTCCCATGTTGGGTGTAGAGATTACTAAAATAAACAAAAAAACAAACTTTAAAAAGCAACTTCCCATGCCATTTTGCTAGAAGCAGCAAAATTGATTGTATTGAAAACTCATAGCTTGTTTTTAAATGGGACTGTTTTTGGTGACTATCAGATTTTAAAAGTCATACATGACATGGTTGGCCCTAAGACATTCCAATGTATAAGGCATGGAAAACAACAGACAATGGAATTGTGAAAGATTTACTTATGATTATCTCACCCATTAGCTTTTTGGGAAATGTATTTTATTACAGAAAATAGTCCTCAAACCCCAGAGTTAGCTTGGTCAAATCATTAATAGCTACCTAACAAATATCTGAACCAACTGTTCTTTCTGGCATGTCATCTAATTTAATGATTGCTCCCCACATTTCGTTATCTCCTACACAGCAGGATATAATTTCTAAATGTATAAATGATACAAAGTCAGTCCTTTTTATCAAGATGAATAGGAAAAGAATCTTGTGTGCTGACTTACAAACTCTTGGTGTACTTGCAAATGTTAACATTTATATCTCAGCTTTTGAATGTATGTAAAACTGTTCATTTTGTTTTAAAAACTGTGAATTTTTAAAATCTAGGATTAACCTAGAATTACTTTGAATAAGATTTCAAACTTTAAAGTTCTATCATAAAAGGTTTTTGTTTGGGGTGCATGGGTGGTTCAGTCCGTTAAGCATCAGACTCTTGATTTCGTCTCAGGTCACGATCTCAGGGCTGTGAGATCAAGCCCCATTTCCGGCTCTGCGGTGGGCGTGAAGCCTCCTTGGGATTCTCTTTCCCTCTGCCCCTGCCACCCCACACACACACACACGTGCATGTTCTCTCTCTCTCTCTCCAAAAAAAAAAGAAGTTGTTTTCTTATCAAATGTGAAATTAAAAAATTAGCTCCTTTTGCATGATTTGAACTTCAATCTGATGTTGAGTATTAACTTTAATCTTATGTTGACTATTTCTGCTTTGCTGCTATCTATGAAAGCATGTTGTCTGTGTTTTTAAAATTTCGACATAAACCCAATAGTGAATAGTGACTTCAAAAAATAAATTTTCTATCACAAAAGGCTTTTAGTTGTTCTATCAAATGTGAAATTACACAATTAGCCCCATTATGTGAACTTTTAATAAACTTTAAAAAGAAATGTATCCTCTTTTAAAATATTGAAAAATAATTGCTCTATGCATGTTGATTTTTTCTTTTCTGTAACTGATGAGTGTTTTGATTCTAAATGAGTTTTTTTTTTTTGAGAGAGAGAGAGTGTGCATGCATGAGAGGGGGTAGGGATGGTGGGGGTGGTGGGAAGCAGCAGAGGGAGAGAGAGAATCTTAAGCAGGCTCCACACCCAGTGCAGAGCCCTACTCTGGGCTGGATCTCACGACCCTGAGATCATGATCTGAGCCAAAATCCAGAGTCAGAGGCTTAACCAACTGAGCCACCCAGGCACCCCCCAAATGAGTTTTTTATAGGATATTCTCTATAAATGATTATTTTGGAACCTATTAAGAAGTTTCTTTTCTCTGTTCATTCTGTAGGTCAATATTTGAAACCATATGTCTGTGTGAGTTATGTATGTGTGTTCTTCATCCACTGACATTTTGAAATTCTGTTTAATGGTATCTTTATATTTAAAAAAATATCAGATGAAACAGGGGTCTGCTTAAACAAATCCTCTTTCTTCCACTAATGGATACTATGCAACTGTAAATCCCAGGGTCAGGAAGTTCACTATGTTCCAATGTGGGAAGATGCCCAGGTTACACTTTGATTGAAAAATGCAAGGCATATAACACTATATATAGAACAGTACCTTTTGTGAAGAAAAGGTGGGAAATAAGAATAAATATTCATAGGAGTAAAACTTCTCAAGGAATAGGGTTTCATGTATTTTGACTTTTGAACCAAGCAAATCTATGAGCTATTCAAACATAATAAAATGAATATAAAATAAGATCTATTCAAAATCAAGTGAAACATGGGGCACCTGGCTGACTCTAGATCTCAGGGTCATGAGTTCAAGCCCCACATTGGGCATGGAGCCTACTTAAAAAAAAAAAATCAGGACGCCTGGGTGGCTCAGTCAGTTAAGTGTCTGACTTCAGCTCAGGTCATGATCCCAGGGTCTTTAAAAAAAAAAAAAAAAAAGCAAGCAAGCAAGCAAGCCGGTATAAAATAGCAGACCATAAATAACAATGCCCGTAGCTTTGCCTACTTTCTGATTAAGTTTCCAGTTTTTTTTTTACAACATCATTTAGTAGTTGTTTTTTTTTTTAAGATTTTATTTATTGATTTGACAGAGACAGAGACAGCCAGCGAGAGAGGGAACACAAGCAGGGGGAGTGGGAGAGGAAGAAGCAGGCTCATAGCAGAGGAGCCTGATGTGGGGCTCGATCCCACAACGCCAGGATCACGCCCTGAGCCGAAGGCAGACGCTTAACCGCTGTGCCACCCAGGCGCCCCAGTAGTTTTGTTTTTTAATAAAATTCAAGCACAATTAAAAATTGTTTTTTATACTTCTGCGTAATTCAGGTGAGGACAAACAACTATACTGTGGTACTATTTTGTGAAAGGTTTACTTTTCAATCAGGGTCTGGTCAGGAAAAGTAAAATCACACCAGGTATTTAAAACAGAGAATGTGATCTAAGGAATTGGTTTAAACAGGTATGAGAGTACAGAGACACAAAGGGCCTGCTGGGATAAGACAGACACAGCAACTGTAAGAAGTAGCTACCACCCCAAGGCTGAGGAGACAATGGAGAGAGATTGGGGTTATCAGAGCTGAGGAGATCAGAGGAGGAGCTGCGTCGAACCAGAACCCAGGACCCTGAAGAGGGGGCACTCATTGGCTGATGCTGGTATCTCTGAGCCAGTGCAATGAGGATGGTTCTGGGAATACAAAAGAAGCGCAAACAGAAACAAAAACCAACTCTGTAACTTGAAACAACGGACACTGCCAGGTGAAGGGCCGTTGCCAGGTTAGCACCGACATGAACAAGAAGCAAACAGTAAAGAGCAAGCCCCTTCTGCCTCCTCCAGACTCATCATCTTCCTGCAGCCCTCCCTCCCACCACGCCACCCCAACCCGTTGTCCAGCCACAACAGGGAGCCAGTTTGCAGACTCTCAGTGCCAACATCTGAGAGATGAGTACAGGAGACCGGGTCTGGGTTGAGAGACAACAGCTTAACGATCAGCATATTTCCTAACTTAGCACTGCCCAGGTTCATATTTAAGAAGACAAATGCATATAAATTAAAACTCTAAAATCTATCAGCTTTTACAATTATAAGTCACATAGTTGGTGTGTTAATGTCCTGGATTCATGATTTCAGGGTTCCTGTCAATTAATTCTCAGTAAGGGATGTCTTAAAAATTCTAAATCCAATTGGAAATGGGGTTGATATCAACGAGATGTGTATCCACTGAAACACACATTTCAAAGTTAGCATCTCTGGCCTCTACCCACAAGATGCCAGCAGTGCCCTAGGCCCAAGTTGGGACAACTGAAAAAATGTGTCCAGACTTCGCCACATGTCCCCTGAGGGCCAAAATCACCCTGGTTGAGAACCACTGGTCTACCACCACGTGAGCACAATATTAATTAAATGTTCTTGATAATAATAAAGAGGAATTAGAAATTAGCCTCTTATTCTTACTATCCTCAACTGGAATAGCCTCTCTGCTAACTCAACGTGAAATTTGTAACTGGTTTTCAAAATCCTGTCAGCTTCATTTTGGAAAAAAAAAAAGTTTCTCATCTTTGAGGAGACCATTCCCATATTTGGGCCAGAGTCTTTTCATCTATGCTTGTAACTGAAGAGAGAAGATTCCTGATTCTGAGTGTGCCTTGCTACATTCCCAAGTACAAAGCTCAAAATACTGAGCTATGTTTTTTAACTGCTCCATACTATTTATCTTAGGCTTTTGTGGTTGAAGCCAGAGTTCTAAGATGTCTGAGTTGTGAAAGCTCTCAAATTGGAATCTTTTTAAAAAAAGATAGGTGAAAGTAGAAAATAGTTTCTCTCAACAGTTTTTGAACGCATTAGTAAAGGACACATCAAATACAAATACTAAAGACATAAAAGAATTATTTCTCTATTTAGCCAAATGCCTTAGAATGTTTGAAATACCTGTAGCTAATATGTGAAATGTTTCTCTCTTTTTCATATGCTTTCAAGAGAAAACCCAACACAAATAAATACAGCACAAAGAAAATGAAGGCTTCCAAAGCACATTTGGTTAGGTGAATTAAAAACTAATTTTGCTTAAATTTCCTTAAACATGTTAAGAGGATCATTTATCCCACCAGAGCTATCCCACCCAATTAATGAATATTTCATACAAGTAACTAATCCCATACAATTAATGAAGCTAATATTAAGTCAAATAGTTCAATCAAAAGCATGTCTCTATTCACTGATGATGTTAAAGTAGCTTCTGTCCAAGGAGATATGGTGCCTTCCTCTTATTTTTCCTCCATTCCTCTCTTTATAGTGCATAATACACACTCAGTGTGAAAAACTTACAAAATAACCAAAATAAAGCAGGCTAACCTTAAAATCCAGATAATATTTTAGGGTATTCCATTTATTACAGCATGCTTTCTCTACCTACTTTTGTCAATATATTCATTTGTCAAAAAAGCATAGGTATGACTTGAGATCATGCTTTAAGTTTTACAGCTGAATTTTTTATTGAACATTATATCATGCACGTGTTCTCCTGGGGCTAAATATTCTTCAAAAAGATAAAGTATTCGTGGGGTGCCTGGGTGGCACAGTTGGTTTAGTGCCCAGCTCTTGGTTTCCACTCAGGTCATGATCTCAGGATCCTGGGATTGAGCCCCACATTGGCTCTGTGCTCAGCATGGAGTCTGCTTGGGGTTCTCTCTCCCTCTCCTGATCACACTCTCTCTCTCTCTCTCTCAAAAAAATAAACCTTTAAAAAAATTAAATATTCTCAACTTGTTCATGTTGGAATATTATGCTTACTTCTGTTTATTCTTTTGTCCTAAAAGTATTAGCACTCATGGAATTAAGCTTATCTGATGATTTATTAAGTGTTTCTAGGATTTTTTTGAAACAGTTTTGGTGGGTTTTTTTTTTTTTTTGAGAGAGAGAGAGAGTGCGTGCGAGCGGGGGTAGGGGAAAGAGAGAATCTTAAGCAGGCTCCACACCCAGCATGGAGCCTGACGTGAGGCTCGATTTCACAACCCTGAGACCATGACCTGAGCCATAATCAAGAGTTGGATGCTTAACAGACTGAGCCATCCAGGAGCCCCAAGATGTTTCTACTATTTTTAAATTAAGTTCTAAATTAACTATCTTTAAAAGCCTCTAATTTTCTATTCCTTAGAGCCTCATCTTTACTTTTCTGCATCAAAAATATAACTGAGATTTGGGAATTTGTAAATCACCTCTTGCTATGTATCACTGAAGTAAATCTTTCCTGCTTATGTAAAGCAGTTATCACAGTGCTTGGCACACAGTCAGATTTCAATGAAAGTCAGTATTATTCTTAGATTTCTTGTGATTATTCTATTTGAAACTTCAGCTTTGAAAATAGACCAAGTTTCATAAAAGGAGAACCTAAATATGAATTATTTTCACATGTGTTACTACAGGTCAGGGTTTCTCAACCCCAGCATAACTGAAATTTAGAACTGGATAGTTCTCTACTGGGTGATTGACCCGTACGTTGCAGAATGTTTAGCAGCATCCCTGATCTCTACCTACTAAATGCCGGTGGCACACCACACTCCCCACCCCACCAACAGTTGTCACAACCAAACATGTCCCCAGACACTGTCAACCTCCCCCTGGCAGGCAGAATTGCCCAAGGTGGAAAAACTCCTCTAGGTCTGAACCAAAAATATTCCTTTATAAAGACCTTCTGCCTTCAGCATGAGTGTTTTATTCTAAAATGTATATATAAGGTGAGTCTCTTAAGCTTCCTCATGTCCTTGAGATCTCAAAATGTGGACAGTGCCAGAACCAGTCACCAGAGACGTTTGAGCCAACAGGACTGAACAAAGAGGCACATAATGAAGATACCTGGCTGTAAGTCTATGCATTTGGGGACTAAAACATCCTTTCATTCTCATCCAAAAACCAGGACAGGACCACATGATACTGGAGTGATGAATGAAAAGAAAACACCCATGAAGGCAAAATACCCACTGTCTCCTCTATCTCCTTAATCTTCTCCTTGCTTGTGCAATATCAAGACTGTGAGCTACTTCACTAGTAGTAGCAAAATAAAAGCCAAAAAACTACTGTTAAGTTACTAATATAACTAATATATCTGGAATACATTCAAACTTCTTACTTTGGAGGAAAGAGTATATAGTATCTATCCCTATAAGCATGTCTAAAGTTGGGATAATACTTTTTCCCCCGCTTTCCTTCCCTTATACACCTTAAAGGTGTATTTAGCAGAATATCAACTTCTGTGAGACTATAAGAAAAGGAAAACCAATCATGCCTTTTGACTGAATTGGCTAGGGTGGTGCCAGCTGCTGTAACAAACCACTCAAATTGAGTGGCTACACTCAACAGGACAAAAGTTTAGTTCTCACTCCTGTAACAGACCAATTTGGATATTTCTGGTCACTGTGCAGGCAGTTTTCCTCCATGGGGATCTGCCATTCCCTGAGGCCTCAGGTAAAGAGAATAAGAATGGAAGCAGTCTTTCATGACCCATCCGAACTGACAAATTTAATTCGATCCACATTTCATTGGTGACAACTAGTGGCATGGTCGAATCAGAAGCAAGGGCAGCTGGAAAACATAGTGCTGGGCTGGAAAGCTGCCTTTCGGCAGTCACACCTCATGATGGAAGGGAGCACAACTGTTGGTGGACAGCTAGCACCCTGCCATAATGAATACACTTCTTTAACTCAGAACAGTTTGGGGAAAGAAAAAGACCTAGTAATTGTTACTGATTGAATTTTGTCCCCCCAAAGATATGATAAAGTTCTAGCCCCAGGGCCTCAGAACATAACCTTACTTAGAAGTAATGTCATTACAGATATAATGAGTTAAGATGAGGTCATACTACAGTAGGGTGGGCCCTTAATGGTGTCCTGCATGGAAAGAGGGGAGACACAGAAAGAAGACAACTATGTGACGACAGAGGCGGAGACTGGAGTGATACATCTATAAGCCAAGGCACACCAAGGATTTCTGGCAACACCAGAAGCCAGAAGAAGCAAGGAAGGATACTCCCCTAGAATCTTCAGAGGGAGGGCGGCCCTGCAGACACCTTGATTCTAGACTTCTGACCCTAGAACTGTGTAGTACAAAAATAGTCATGCGAAAACTCCCTGGGCCCACAGGTTGTCTACCTTTGACTCATAAGTATTTCTGCTGTATATTTGCTGAAGGAAGCATGGCTGATAGTGGAGGAAAGGGGAGGGGAGCTGGTTGGAGAAAAGTAGCCCTTTGGTCATGATTTCACCAGCCTCATCCAAACTCTCTCTGAGAACCAGTTCCATCTCAGTACATGTCCTTCTCCATCTCTGTTCCTTGAACTTCTTAAAAATGATCCTCTGTATTTAGCCTCGAGATTCTAAGAAGGCCTCCTTTGGAAAAGGAGGAGTTACTCTAAGAGGCAATAGACAATATTAGAACAGGAACTATTCATCCCTGCAGGCTCCCAGACTGCTTCCAGGACCTGCTTCTCTTTCTGGTCTCCCCATGGTTTCTATGGCACCTCCCTCACGGCACCTCTACCTCCGTCCAGACAAGATCGGGCGCATTCAGGGTGGTATGGCCATAGATACCGCTGCCTCCTTCCAAATGCTCCATTATTCTCCATGTCCTGACCAGCCCATGCTCACTGTATTTTCCCACCCAGATTTCACCTGGAGCTAGTCTCATCAGCTTAGCTAGTTCCCGCCACCCTATTAGGCAAAGCCTTTGCACCAGGTCATCTTAGGGGACTCTCCAGCCTGTGGAGACTCTACGCTTTGCTCTTGAGCTACCCCTGAGCTAAGAAGAGGCCATCGCTGTTTCTCCATCAGGGTGCCGTGTATGGGCTGTGGCCAACTAGAAAGGAACTCCGCACTTTGCTGGTTGATACATCTGACACATCTGACACAGAATTAATATATGCTCTGTTAGTCTTTCCTCCATCTTAATTACTTATTCCGGATGCACATCATTTTATCTTTTGAACTGGCATGGTTGCTCAACGCGAGTAAAGGCACGGAAGTAGAGCCTGAAACTTTCATGGGCTAGCTTGGAGGCTGCATGATCAGAGCAATGTGGCTCATACTAATAGCTAACTCTTATACAGAACTTTCTAAGAAGCAGGCAGTCTTCTAAACACTTCACATATATTAACTCATTTAATGTTAATAACCCCCTGAGGTGGATGCCATTAACATCTCCATTTTAGCTAAGGAAACTGAGGCAAAGAGAGATCAAACAACATGCCCATCCTACCCATAAGTTTGAACCCCTGCCCACGAACAGGCCACAAGTTTCTTGTTCCCCCATTGCACCCTTTAATTTGGACAATAAGCCACCCTTCTCATCAGGCCTAGAGACAAGAAATCTCCCAAAATCGGGATCTTTAAATCTGTTGTCCTCAGACTACCTGCACCAGAAATAAATGTGGTGCTGGTTTAAAAGAAAAAAAAAAAAAAAAGCAGGCTCTTCAGATTGTTGAGGCCGACTCACTAATAGTGTGGCTTGGGGGTAAAGGATAACTTTTAACAAGTATTCTACATTATTCTTTGTACATTACAGTTTGCAACCACTGCCTTAGATCAAGCATATATTGCTTACTCTTGGAGTGCCCCCACCCCCTCAAAGCTAAGATTTGGGTCTCAGCCTGTTTCCCCAAAGAGACTACTCTAAGTTTGACATGATTTAGCTGATATCTAAATACAGACTGTTCACAAGGTTCATCTTTTTTTTAATATTTTATTTATTTATCTGACAGAGAGAGAGAGCATAAGCAGGGGGAGAAGCAGAGGGAGAAGCAAGCTCTCCGCTGAGCAGGGAGCCCGACACAGGGCTCCATTCCAGGACCTTGGGATCAGGACCTGAGCTGAAGGCAGACGCTTAACCGACTGAGCCACCGAGGGGCTCCAAGGTTCATCTTTTTAAATCACGCATAAGGTATCTCTATACGTAAATGTTGAGGAACCTTTGAACCATCACTGGACTCGCCATCTGGTGGTCACAATAGGGAGTGGCATGTTTTCCTGAGAGGAAAATGATAGGCAAATTTGTAAAACTGCATTTTGTTTTTTACTTTTTTAATTTAAGTATAGTTGACACACAATGCTACATTAGTTTCAGGTGTACAACACGGTGATTCAATTTCTATGTTATGCTGCGCTCGCCACAATTACAGCTACCATCTGTCTCCGTACAGCGCTATTACAGTACTGTTGACTATATTCCCTATGCTGTGCCTTCCATTAAAACTGGAGGAGTTTTAAGTATTTCCTTGATATCTTAAAAGACTGAAAATCACAGTCCTTCTTTTTTATCTTGTGTGCTTGGAGCTTTTCTTTATATCAGTGGAGAATTTTGACACACAGCTGTGGGGTGTACTTTCACTTTCAAACAGAAATGATTCCAATGAGATGATCTAGCCCAGCAAACTTTTTCTGTAAAGGATCAGATAATAAATATTTTAGGTTTTGTGGGCCATATGGTCTGTGTTGCAATTACTCAACTCAGCTGCTGTAGGATGAGAACAGCCACAGGCAATATGTACACAAATGGGCATGGTATGTTCCAATAAATCTTTGTTTATGGACACTGAAATTTGAATTTCATGTCATTTTCACATCATGAAATATTATTTGTATTTTTTTAAGATTTTATTTATTTGTCAGAGAAAGAGAGAGCATGCGCACATGCAAGCACAAGCAAGGGGAGTGGCAGGCAGAGGGAGAAGCAGGCTCCCCACTGAGCAGGAAGCCTGATGCGGGACTCGATCCCAGGACCCTGAGATCATGACCTAAGCCGAAGGCAAATGCTTAACTGACTGAGCCACCCAGGCATCCCTATTTGTATTTTTTTCAACCATTTAAAAATGCCACAACCATTCTTAGCTCATGGGCCTTGTGAAAACAGGCAGCAGGCAGGATTTGGCCCATTGACCATAGTTTTCAGACTTCTGATCTAGCCTACAAACTGCCCTATTGATGGCCTTCCTTCAGTAGGATCGTGAAGGATATCCACTGCATGTGTGTGCTGGGTGTCTTTCGTGTCTCCACATGGTAAAGAAAAGCAGGGCTCAGAAACTAATGTTCCATCTTGAAACCTCAAACCCTGTAGAGCTCCAACAAAGACAACCATGAAAAGCAAATAATAGGGGCACCTGGGTGGCTCAGTCGTTAAGCGTCTGCCTTTGGCTCAGGGCGTGATCCCAGAATCCTGGGATTGAGCCCCGCATTGGGCTCCCTGCTCCACTGGGAGCCTGCTTCTTCCTCTCCCACTGCCCCTGCTTGTGTTCCCTCTCTCACTGCCTCTCTCTCTGTCAAATAAATAAATAAAATCTTAAAAGAATAAAGATGAGCTCACAGACAAAATTTACAAAGCATGTGAGGAAATCAAATGCCATGAGAAATAGCAAGGATAGATATATGAATCTGATTTGATCATTAAAATAAAGGATTCAGTGAATGAGCTGAACAGTAGACACAGCTGAACAGAGAGTTATAAATTAGAAGAGAGATCTAAAGAAAAGACCAAATCATACTGCAGAAGCGCAAAGATGCACAGTTGCTCAATAAGAGCTAAGAAACAGATGAAATGATGAGCTCTAACATACAACTAACAGAAATTATAGCTGGAAGGATGAAGAGGGGAGGCGACAATATTTGTAGGGATAATAGTAGAGATATCTCCAGGAAATACTCTTGTAGGCATGTGTAAATGTAATTTTTGTATAGTGGGGGGCTTGAAAACATGGACTTTAGAACCAGACAGATTTGGAGTTGATCATGGTTCCATGGTCAATCGGAGATCTTGAGCAAATAGCTTGAGCCTCGATTTTCTCATCTGTCAATCTACCCTCCACAGGAAGACAGTAACAACTAATGCAGGGGAGACTTACAACAGGGACTGGCTTTTGTTAGCAGTTACCATTACTGTAACTGGGAAGCACATGAAAGATCTCAGCTACAGTGTGGAATTGATCTGGGAACTAAGGTGGCACCTTGGATTACCTCACTTCAGTTCCTGAGGTGGTATTCTTCTCTTCCACAAAGTTCCTACATAAATCATTTTTGTTTTAATTTCTCACTCTTTGCAGAAGAGGGGAGAGTATCTTGTGTTCTTTTTACTTTCCCTGTCATCTCGCCCAGAATCCCTATCACAGCCAGTTTCCCTGGTGAAAAACTGTCCCTGCGTCATTATGGAGGTATTCCATTTGGATCTTCCAACACCACTAGGATAGCTGGCATTTCATATGTGCATAGAGTTCTTTTTATTTGTTATCTTTCTGTCTTGAAGTTAGAGCCTCCTGGGACCTCTAAGAAATGAGAAGCCCGTGTCACTTAGCCATCCCTGGGACAGCAATTAAAAATAAAAATAGATTCCTTTGAACACCAAGTGGTTTCACACTCTTAAGGGACTTCCTGTTTATTTTCTTTTCATGGAGCTTAGGATAATAACCACTCTATCTTGACTGGTGATGGGTAGTAAGGAGGGCACGTATTGCATGGTGCACTGGGTGTTATACGTAACTAATGAATCATGGAACTTTACATCAGAAACCAGGGATGTACTGTATGGTGACTAACATAATATAATAAAAAAACATTAAAAAAAATAACCACTCTATCTTGTTCTCGTGGATTTCAGGAAAAAAAAAAAAAAAGATGCTTACTTCACAGGGAAGAACTGGCTGCCCACACTGTGCCATTGTCCCTGGATTAGCAGCTCTGCTTTGATCCTTCATGTGTACCCCCACCTCAATGCCAATGTCTTCTATAAATTGAGATAATGCTTTTGCAAAAAAGAAAAAAATCAACTAAATATTCCTAGAACGATCATTAGAAAACTTATCTGTGCCACGAGACCCAATTTTAGCTGAGAATGGGGACATAAGTTTGGGTAAAACTGAAATGGGTAAAAACTTTCGCTCATTATTGAGAATCAGACCAATCAAACCAGCTTTGGTAGAATCAATGGGTTTGGTAGACTTGGGGACAATCCTCCTTGGCTTCTCTTCACCTCATACAGAGTTAAAACTGGAGAAGACCTGAAAATCCTACCATCTTTGTTCCAGCAAAGGCCCAGAGAGATACTGAGCAGTGCCTCCCATAGCATCCCCTCTGCACTTCTGTTACTTTTCCTCTGTTCCTGTCTTCTTCTCTGAAGACAGCATATTTAGATATTTCATTAGTGAAGCGTATGGTTTCGGATGGCAAAATACTGATTTAGTCTCATTTCCCCCCTTTGACAGCTGTGGACTTTGGAGTCCACTGAAATGAGGTGGCTTCCCATGACGGCTATCACAAATTACCACAAATTCAGTGACATAACACAAATTTATCTTACAGTTGTGGAGATCAGAAGCCCAAAGAAGGACTGCCCTCCTTCTTTCTGGTGGCTCTAGGGGAGAATCTGTTTGCCTCTTCAGAGTTCTAGAAGCCATCTGAGCTCCTTGGTTTGTGGCCCTGCCTTACTCTGATCAACTGCCCTCCTCCTATCTCCTTTCCTGCTTCGGATCCTCCTGCCTCCATCTTAGAAAGACCCCTGTGGAGCGCCTGGGTGGCCCAGTCAGTTGAGCATCCGAGTTTTGGTTTCTGCTCAGGTCATGATCTCAGGGTTGTGGGATCGAGCCCCACATCTGGCTCTGTGCTCAGCAGGGAGCCTGGTTGAGATTCCCTCTCCATCTACCCCCAATCCACCTCCACACATGCTCAATAAATAAATCTTAAAAAAAAAAAAGACTCTTGTGACAATATTAGAGCCACCCAGATAATCCAAGATAATCTCTCCTTCTCAAGAGCCTTAACATAATCACACTCACCAAGTGTGATCTGCCATGCAAGGAACCATATTCACAGGTTCCAGGGATTAGGATGCAGACATCTTTGGAGAGCCATTATTCTGCCTAGCACAGCAGTATTGTCTGTACCTGTCACCGATGACACATCTTCCACTAATATCTCGGTGTATAAGTAAAACATTTCTTGCCATCGAACTTATTCAAGTCTATGTCTTCTTGCCATCATTACTAATGTAATTTCCTTGAGGGTAGAGACCCTTCCTTAGGTACCTTTGTGTCCTCCAATGTCACAATTTCATGCATGGTAGTTGTTTGGTTAATACTGATGCATCAAATTTTATTTTATCTAAGAGTACACTATGTTACAGGATGATCCAGGTGTAGGTCCCTGATATTTTCCTCCATAAAACATATGCATCAACTTCAAATTTTTTTATTTTATTTTAAATTCAATTAACATATAATGTATTATTAGTTTCAGAGGTAGAGTTTAGTGATCCATCAGTTGCATATAACACCCAGTGTTCATTACATCAAGTGCCCTCCTTAATGCCCATCCCCCAGTTACCTCATCCCCCCCACCCACCTCCCCTCCACCAACCCTGTTTGTTCCCCGTAGTTAAGAGTCTCTTACAGTTTGTCTCCCTCTCTCATTTCATCTGATTTTATTTTTCCCTACTCTCCCCTATGATTCTCTGTTTTGTTTCTTAAATTCCACATATGAGTGAAATCATATCACTTTCTTTCTCTAACTGAACTAGAAGGTATTATGCTAAACAAAATAAGTCAACTTCAAAAAATTTTATAAGGGTTAGGGATAACAGCACATTTACAAAATTCCTATTTGTAGGTAAAGAACAAGGCATAAAATATTTAATCTTCAAAAAAAATTTTAATCTTCCTTATTAAGCTGCTTGAAATCTATAATTCTCCTTTCTTCATTCTTGTGTGTTTTCTCTATATTCTATATTTCCTTTGAATAGTTGGCTCTAAATCATGAGTCAATCCCTTATATGTGGAAAGTAAATTGCTGTCTTCCCATAATGAAACTTATATGATGCTTTATGGTGATGACGATGTATCACCGAAATGTAATGGGACAATTAATTACATTCGCAACCTGAGAAGCTTCTATTTGGACATTTCCACACTATTAATATTACTCATTACCCCTTTAAGCATTCGCAAGTAAATAGAGTCTTAGAGGTAACTGAAAATGGCCCCAAAGCATGTGCATATGCAAAATAGATTTCTGAACAAACCACTGGTATTTGGAAAGCCAGTAAGGAACTGTCATTATACTTAGGACACAACAATCTCAGTCTACCATTTCGATAAAACTACATGCAGCAGTTACAAGACAGACTAGCACCTAGATAAACAATTAAAAGATAGACTAGCACCTAGATAAGCGATTGGCTGCTCTATGTTAGAAACTCATGCTGACCATCTATCTCCTTGGAGAACCATTTCTGGTATGTTAAATAATATAAAATGTCCTCCCCTTTGTGTAGAGATGCTTTTACTGACCCCTATCACCAAGGGATCAGTTGAGAGTAAGTAGTGGCACTGATTCACCATTGCCGTCTTGCTCCTTTCCATTTGTGAACAAAGATACGGATTTTTCAATGATGACCTGGGATCTACAGGTAAAGACTGAAAAAAAATCATACCTGGCCCTACCTGATATCAAATACAGACCTTTAAATTCATTAACACCCTCACAAACTGTAAAATAGAATATGAACAAAGAGATGAAAATGTGCTCAAATTCCTCTGTTCACATATGTAGCGTTGCATGTGTATGTTAACATGCACACACACATCTCACAAACCAATTCAAAAACTAAATTGATTAATTTACGGAATTCCATCAACTAATCTTTGTAAACAATCCAACTAAGAATGCTGGCAATAGTACTGAAACACGATACCATCTGTGTGAATATATGTGCATATAAGTGGGCTTAGTTGCAGAGTCCTGTTCAAGTTGCTTCAAGGGTCCCTGGTTCTGGCATGACATTATTCAACATAACTCATCAATTTCCTGATGAACCCTTTCATTTTAGGACACCAGACCAGGTTCCTGGGCTGTATATTACAATCCCGAGTGGAATTAGCCAGAGGCCAATAAGTGCCATTTTGATAGCCAAGGACCTATCACAGGTATGTTTTGCTTTCTGTTAAATTAGAGGGAATTCTGAATGACTCAGGGCTCTGCCTTCCTATAAAAAAGACTCAATTTTGAGGAAAATGCAAACGAAGGCAGCTTTTACTGCTACCAGTCTCAGCCAGATTTCTTTCCTCCTTGGGATTCTTCAATTTCCAAGCTGTGTCCCATTCTGGTTCATCTTCCATATAAACTAATAAATAGAGTAAGCTAAGTTGCTTAAGAAGGAACGTTGAGGGTCACCTGGGTGGCTCAGTCAGTTAAGCATTTGCCTTCGGCTCGGGTCATGATCCCAGGGTCCTGGGATCGAGCCCCATGTTGGGCTCCCTGCTCGGTGGGGAGTTTGCTTTTCCTTCTCCCTCTGCCTCCTTCCCCCACTTGTGCTCTCTGTCTCTCTCAAATAAAAAAAAAACTTAATTTTAAAAAAAGGAGACTTGAATAGAAAGTTTGTGCCATAATAGGAGGCTAAACTTCTGAAGAAAGTAGCTATTATTGTGAAATGACAAGAAGTAGAGTGGACAACAGGACCTGGGGGCCTCTCCAGAACCCCTGAAACTATACCATCTACACCATAACTTCCTAGAATGTAGTTATCAAAACCTAGACTGTTTTTATTTTTCATGTACCTCTAGGAAAATCCAGTTAGAAGTATTCCTCTCTTCTCTGACTTTCAGGGAGAAAAGGAAGATAAGCAATTTCATACATTTTTTAAAGTTTTGGAATTCTTTCTTTATTCCAACTACCATCCCTCATTCTCTCACTGGACCTACTTTTTTTCTCTAAAAGAAAATGATGTCTGAAAACTGACTAGCTGGCATATACAGACTCAAACATCTGGGTGCCAGACTGGAACAGATGTTCTTATGGATCCTGTTATGTAGCAAGCTACAGGCCAATTCATTTGAAGTGAATTGAGCAGAAGACCCATGAGGAAAGGGGGTTGAGGGGGACACAAAAGTTCACAGCAGAGGTTAAATGTCTTGGTCCTCTGTTCTCGCTTTCTGCTCAAATTTCTGTTGTTCTCCTGCCTCTCCTCCTTGCTCCTGTTTCTAGTTTTAGATCACCATATTATAGTTTAGTGATAATGAATACTTCATTCCACAAACGATAGGGTTTTTTTCAGACAAATGCTTTCTATAGAACATTCTTACCTTATGAAGTTTTCCCTCCTGTTCACAGTTCAAGGTACAATGATTTAGAATAGAATTTCTCAACTTTTGCAGTGTTGACAGTTGGGAGCTGCCAAACTCTGTTCATGGGCTGTCCTGTGAACTGCAGGACATTTAGCAGCATCCCTGGCCTCTTCCCATTAGATGCCAGTCACACACACCTGCCAAGATGTGACAACCAAAAACGTCTCCAGACATCACCAAATATTGCCCCCAGTTGAGAACCTTTTTTTAAAGATTTTATTGATTGATTGATTGGGGAGAGAGAGAACAAGTGGGGAGAGAGGAAGAGGGAGAAGCAGACTCCCCGCTGAGCAGGGATCCCAAAGAGGGTCTCGATGGGTCTCGATCCCAGGACCCTGGGATCATCACCTGAACTGAAGGCAGACGCTTAACCGACTGAGCCACCCAGGCGCCCTGAGAACCACTGCTTTAAAGGAATATGTATTTCTTATTTCCCCAGAGTTGCAATAAATACAATTGAAAATATAAAAATTTCTACTTAAAGTCTTGTGCTGCAGCTGGATATTTTTATTCTTAAATCAGAACTGGTTTCGTATCATTTTGAGTGTCCTTAATAGTCTTTGTAGCCTAACTAACACATTGCCCTTCTAACGTTAAGAGACTGTCATATAATGTTAAGAGACTGTTATATAAAGTTTATGTCACCATCAAGCTGGATGCTCGTGTATGGCAGAGCTGCAGTCCTCATCGCCATTTCTCCCATAGGCTCAGACTTGCACACCAACCTATGTCATAATCACAATAGTAACATCTGGACCTCTTCCCCTGCTCTTTGAATGTAACCCCATCTTCTATCTATTTTCCATTCTGTCTCATTCTAAACTTTTTGTTTTGTTCTCTAGCCAGTTTCTCCTTTTTCCCAGGGTTCCATCAAGAATCCCTGCTGTCTTGGGTTTAAGCAGCCCATTAGATGGAACAGTATCAAAGGCTTTCTGAAAATTGAGATTATCCATGTTGTATGCATTACTGTTTTCCAATGTGTCTGTAAGCTGCTCCAAAGTATACAAAAGAGCCAGTGAAGTTAGATAGATAACATCTTTCTACATAAAACCCCCTCACTCTGTCTTCTTGAGGCCAAAACACCCATCCGAAAGAGAAAAAGATGCTTGTTGAATATATTTTGAATGCAGTCCAAACATTTGGATGCTTGGCATCATGTCGACAGCCATCTGGAAGGCTGATAAAATTTTTCTTCTAGATAGTTTGGTGGTATGTAGCCAGAACTTCTGAGTCCTCTTGGAATACTAGCAACTGTGGCTGGTTCAGAGTTAACTAACAATTATTGAGCCCTTATCAAATATCACACATACAATAACTATTCGATCCTCATGAACATCCTATAAGGTATGTGGTTTTGTTCCTACTCAACAAATAAGAGAAACAGGCCTCAAAAGACTGAGGTCACAAAACAGGTGGCAGACTCAAATTTGAATTTGGGTGTTCTGGCTCCTACTCCAGTCTCTCTCCTCTACAACACAGAGGGAAAGCACAGAGTCCCGTGCCCAACATACAAGTTTTAATTCTCATTTAGTAACTCTTCACCATCACTACTCAAAATGTGATCCTTGGACCAGCAATGTCAGCAACATCTATGAACTTGTTAGAAATGCAGAATCAGGGGCTCTACTGCAGACTTACAGAATCAGAATCTGCATCTCAACAAGATCCCCAGCTGATTTCTAGGTACAGTAGATCTTAGAAAGTATGGCTCTTCAGCTCCATGAATACGGAAAGGCAATCACTTGGTTGGTCACTATGCTATGTTCCTTTGTAACACCAGGTTGATTAGCTACTCAGCCTCTTCCTGTTGCCCCCTGCATACCTTCCTCCACTAGGGTACTCTTGCATCCTCCTGGACATAGCATTCTTCTTCACATTCTAGGCTAGAAAAGAGCAAGAGGTTTCAACTCTTCCCGCGAAGGTTCTATCGGTAGGCTTGTTTCTTCCACATCTTTCAATAATGCTCTGGTCACTTGCAATAAGATGCAGTTTTAAGGCAGGAGGGTTGGTCTGCAAGTACGTCATGGTTTTTTTTTTCTTTTCAACTTTATTTATTTTTATTTTTTCTTATTATTTTTTTAGTAATCTCTCCACCTAATGTGGGGCTCCAACTCACAACCCTGAGATCAAGAGTCATACGCTCTTCCAACTGAGCGAACCAGGCACTCCCTTTTTTTTTTTAACTTTATAGAACTTTATAAAATGTATCCTATTAAGATGGGCTTGGATACTGTATTGTCTGGACCTGTGATAACAGCAGTTATAAGACCAGTAAATTTGTTAAATTCCTGGAGCTACACTGTTGCTGCCTTCTCCATGGTATACCATGTATTTGTTTCCTGTTGCTATTGTAACAAATTACCAAAAATTTAGTGGCTTAAAATAAGACAAACGTATTCTCTTACAGTTCTGGAAGTCAAAAGTCCTAAGTAAACCTTAAGGGACTAAAATCAAAGCCCCTTTGGCAATTCCTTCTGTAGGATCCAGGGGGAGAACCCATTTCCTTGCTTCTTCCAGCTTCTAGAGGCTGTCTGTATTTCTTGGCTAGCCCCTTCCTCCGTTTTCAAAGTGCATTACTCCAACGTCTGCTTCCGGCATTCCATCTCCTTCTTTGCCCTTATTGCCTCTCTCTTATAAGGATCCTTATGATTACACTGGGTCCATCCACTCTGGTATGCCCAAATTTGGAGGTCAAGAGAAGGATCTGACTGGACACTTGGGAGTACTGAAGACACAGAAGCCATACTGGATGACAGAACATTGCATAGAGCAATGACACTTAATCCTCTTGGAGAATCTAATGGACCCTACAGGTCTTTGCTTCAGAAAAATGAAAATTCATATACCACTTCACATGCAATTTCAGGGGTTTAAGGGCTCTATAAGTATTCAAGAATGTCAGGTTAGGAACCCTTGGTGTATAGTCATCTAGCATAACTGTTCAGTTGGATCCTTTCTTCACACCTCTCACCAAAACACATTCTGATGGATCAAAGATTTGATCATCACAAAAGAAAACATGAGAGAGTTTTAAAAATAATATCAAGGTGAAAAAGGTCTTTCTAAACATAAGACAAAAATCTCCAACCCATGAAAGAAAAGACTAGCAAATTCAACCACATAGGAAGATGTGTGTGTATTCTGTGTGCAAATTAAACCAAGCAAAATCACAAGGCAAATGACAAAATGTAAGGAATATTTGCAACTCACATCAAAGACAAAGGGCTAATTTTCTCAGTATTAAACACATTCTTAAGTTGATAAAACCAATAATTCAATAGATATGAAAAGTTCACAGAAATTGATTTAAAAAAATTCTAGGAGACAGGAATCCATCAAAATTCTAGAGGAGAACATAGGCAACAACTTCTATGACATCGGCCAGAGCAACCTTTTTCACGACACATCTCCAAAGGCAAGAGAAATAAAAGATAAAATGAACTTATGGGACTTTATCAGGATAAAGAGCTTCTGCACAGCCAAGGAAACAGTCAAAAAAACTAAGAGACAGCCCACGGAATGGGAGAATATATTTGCAAAGGACACCACAGATAAAGGACTGGTATCCAAGATCTACAAAGAACTTCTCAAACTCAATACACGAGAAACAAATAAACAAATCATAAAATGGGCAGAAGATATGAACAGACACTTTTCCAATGAAGACATACAAATGGCTAACAGACACATGAAAAAATGTTCAAAATCATTAGCCATCAGGGAAATTCAAATCAAAACCACACTGAGATACCACCTTACGCCAGTTAGAATGGCAAAGATAGACAAGGCAAGAAACAACAATTGTTGGAGAGGATGTGGAGAAAGGGGATCCCTCCTACATTGTTGGTGGGAATGCAAGTTGGTACAGCCACTCTGGAAAACAGTGTGGAGGTCCCTTAAAAAGTTAAAAATTGAACTACCCTATGACCCAGCCATTGCACTACTGGGTGTTTACCCCAAAGATACAGATGTAGTGAAGAGAAGGGCTATATGCACCCCATTGTTCATAGCAGCATTGTCCACAATACCCAAATCATGGAAGGAGCCGAGATGCCCTTCAACAGATGACTGGATTAAGAAGCTGTGGTCCATATATACAATGGAATATTACTCAGCTATCAGAAAGAACGAATTCTCAACATTTGCTGCAACATGGACGGCACTGGAGGAGATAATGCTAAGTGAAATAAGTCAAGCAGAGAAAGACAATTATCATATGATTTATCTCACCTATGGAACATAAGAACTAGGATGATCGGTAGGGGAAGAAAGGGATAAAGAAAGGGGGGGTAATCAGCAGGGGGAATGAAACATGAGAGACTATGGACTATGAGAAACAAACTGAAGACTTCAGAGGGGAGGGGGGTGGGGGAATGGGATAGACTGGTGATGGGTAGTAAGGAGGGCACGTATTGCATGGTGCACTGGGTGTTATGCGCAACTAATGAAGCATCGAACTTTGCATCGGAATCTGGGGATGTACTGTATGGTGACCAACATAATATAATAAAAAAAAAATCATTAAAAAAAATTCTAATACCTGAAAAGATGCTCAGTTTCATAATAAGGAAATGCATTTTCAAATATTAAATGGTAAAATATCAAGAAGACAGAGTACAGAGAGAATATCATATAGATACTGCTACTGGGAATGCAATATCTACAACCTCTAGCTCAGGGCTTATCAAACAGAAATGTGCGTCCAAATCACTTGGGGATCTTATGAAAATGCAGATTATGGTTAAGTGGCTTAAGGTTAGGCCTAAGATTTTGTATTTCTTTTTTTTTTCAACATTCACTAATTTATTCAATATATTTAAGCACAAATACATATATAATTGCATGGCTCTAACCACTGGAGACACTGGAGCACAAAACAGACAAAACATATTTTTTCACAGATAGCAGAGGATCATGTCCTTAAATACAGTAATCAGGGAAGCATCATTAAGGAGATGGACTTTGAAGTGTTTGAGGAAAGCTTTATGGATATCTATAGGTGAAGATGATATATTCTAGGCACAAGGAATGGCAAATGATAAGAGGAAAAAATGTAACTGGTGAATGGGGCTTGAATGGAGGGAGCAAGAGCCAGAATGGGAGCAGATGGTATCAGGGAACTAAGGCAGGGGACAGGCAAGGTACTCTCTCATTGGTAAAGTTTAGGTTTATACTGAGTGAAGCCTGGTTTTGAGAAGACTGACATGGCTGGATTTATGTTTAATAGGCAAATTTGGCAACAATGTTGGGAACAGACTCGGCAGTGGGAGAGGTGAGTAGGAGGGAGTATAGAAGAAAGAAGACAAGTTTGGAGGCTATTGTGGTCGGTGGTTAAAATGGGATAAACAGAAGGATTTGTTTGTTTTTTGAGGAGGGAAAAATAATAGCACGTCTATATATTGAAATTTTTATGAAGATCCAGTAGATTCAGTAAAAAGATAAATACTGAAAATGTTGGAGATAGAGAATTCTATAGCCATGTCCTTGTAGATGGAAGGGAATGAGGTGTAATGTAGAAATGAAGGGAATTTGTCCTCAGGTAGGGACATAAACAGTTCATCTATGGTAATGACAGGCAGAACGTAAGGATACAAATCTAGAAAAGGGACATATTTCGGGGTGAAAATCAGTGGAACTTCCCTCCTGATAGTTCAACCTTCTTCGTGATGGAAGCAAGATCATCAGCTGAGAAAGGAAATGGAAAGAAAGCATAACGAGTTATAATAAACAGTGGATGATGTAATGAAGTTTAAAAAAAAAGTAGAATTACCAGTCAGGAAAAAAGCCCTCTCCAGGTTAATGGTCACAAACTTAAAGTAAGATGAATCACTATCAATTGTGTGTTTTTTTTACAGCCATAATCAGCTGTGTAGGTATAGGCATGGAGAAAGAAAAAATTGTGTGATTATTTTTTAACCAAATGAAGATGGGAGAACATGAGATGTGAGGAAGTTAGGCTTTTTGCAAGAGAAGGATTACAATGACTGCATGGAATATAAAATGAATTAGAAGGTATAAAGGAAGCTGAGGGAAAGGAAAATGGTAGTGGTATCATGAGTTGAAGATCTAAGCCAGAGAAATGAGAAGCATAATCCACTATTGATATTAAAATTGCTTAGAAATGTTACAGGAGTCATTTTGGTATGGTATGAGTGTACTATCAGTGTTTTCCAGAGAAATGGAACCAACAGAATATATATGGAGAGAGAGACAGAAAGAGATTTATTATAGGGTATTGGCTGATGGGATCATGGAAGCTAAGAAGTCCTAGGATTTGCTATCGGCAAACTGAAGTTCCAGAAAGTTGGTGTTATAGTTTCAATCCAAAGATTTTGTATTTCTAACCAGCTCCCAGGTGAGGCCCACACTGCTGGTCCACAGATCACACTCTGTGTTATAAGACCTAGTGATCTGGTAACACTTTAAAAAATTTCAGTGCACGTATCTCTTAAGCCAACAATATAATCTCTAGGAATTTATCCTACTTATTTTCCTGCATATGTAGGAAATCTGTGTGCACACAGATATTCCTTGTGAAACTGGGTATAATAATAAAAAACAGTAAACAACATAAATGTCTGTCTTACTAAGGGTGCTAGCACAGAACTTTCCCACCCCTTCTTTGTTCCTACTTGGCATCCACAGGGCTTGAAGAAACTGAACACTGCACTTACCAGACTCTCATGCAGCTAGGATTTGTGACATGATTTAGATTTCATCAATGAGCTCTTGGTGTGTGAAACTGAAAATCAAAATGAGACATCTTCCTGATGCTCTGGAGTCTGAAAAGGGAAGTCTGACAAGACATGAGAATTTGCAGCAGCTGGACTCCACTACACCCCTGGGTCTCCTCGCTAGCTCCGGGAATGAGAGGTTCGGCTGCGGCAGCAGCCGTGACAGCAGAAGGAGCAGTTGCCTGACTTGGTAGTCACAATAAGTATGGTGTGACCTTTAAACAATCAGCCCAGTGCTTCCCCTTGAATTTAATTCCTGACTTGCTTCCAATGAGTTTCCAAGCACCTAATTTTCTGTAGTAAATCCCTTTCTACTTGAAATTATCTGGAGTGTTGGATTGGGTTTTTTTCTGCATGTAACTCTAACTACAACAGTATTTGGTACCAAGACAGAGAACTGGGATTAGACATCTCATCAGTTTGGTGTTTGAGGCAGTGACAACTCCATTACCATACGGCTTGTATCACCTCACTGTATAAATCACCCTACCCAACTGAAATACTGCTGAAAGGCCAAAGGAACACGGAATGCCAAATGAAGAAAAACATTTGTAAATACCAAGTACAACATCATGATCAGTTGTCAAATTGAGGGATAGCTACATACATGTTTTTCCTTGCCATTTCATGTATATACCTTTATATATTAGCCAAATTCCTTTGCTACTTCCTCCTTTCTACTCTAATTTTATACAAGACATGTAAGTAGTGGTTGTTTTTATCATTTAGTCCTTAGGTTATAGGATATAAAAATTCCAATACGACTAATATTGAGAATATTAAAATTACCCAGGGATGGATTCTGCAACTGATGGAATTAGTTCTCTGTTTTATGGAGGAAGGGTGAATATATTTTTACTTGCATAAGGTATAATTACATGTTGCTGCAATTTAGGAACAGGTGGAAAGCTGGGTATTTATGCTGAACAGCCAAAAGGGTGGACAGTGTTGACCAATCAGCCCTTGGTATCCATTTCCACTCCCATTTCTATTTCATTTTGGTTCTGCTATGAGTTGTTCTTAGACAACAAGAAAGTGAACCCAAGCTGGAAAGTGTCCAAGTGAAAGTGAGACCAGGGCCATCTCTCTGACATTGTGCAGGCTACAGTCAGAGAGGCATGAGTGTATGTGGCTGCTGGCCTCCACCTTCCAGGGTATACTCTCCAACTTTATGGGTATGAGGCAGCAGTGACACTTGTGGCTATGGCAACAGCAGCTTCTGGAACTCTGTACCATGGCTATGGTTGTGTAACTTTGAAATCAACATTCCAGCGACAGAACCATGACTTTCACTCCTTCATCCCTTTCAGTTACTTCATTATCACCTAAATCCCCTTACTGAACTTCATTCATGCCAGAAATAGGGTGAATTTCTCCTTTCTGCATTAAATTCTGACTGATACAAGAGGACTGGTTAAATGAATTATGGTATATCCATATGTTGGCATACTCTACATCCACCAAAAAAACAAAAAACAAAAACAAAAACCCGCAGCTCTGTATGTTCATATATGGAACACGCTCCATGATATATTATTAAACAACTGTCTTAGTCCATTTGGGCTGCTATAACAAAATACCATA
This sequence comes from Ailuropoda melanoleuca, assembly GCF_002007445.2. NCBI lineage: Eukaryota > Metazoa > Chordata > Mammalia > Carnivora > Ursidae > Ailuropoda > Ailuropoda melanoleuca. Next base: position 8,893,586 of record NC_048238.1, read on the forward strand.
AACTAGATAGCTTAAAAACAATTGAAACTTGTTTCTCACAGTTCTGAGGGCTGGAAGTCCAAGATCAGGACACAGAAATACAATATTAGTAGGGGATTTTAACACCCCAATTACATCAATGGATAGATCATTCAAACAAATGTCAATAAGAAAACATCACCCTTAAACAACACATTAGACCAGATGGACTTAACAGATATATATGGAACATTCCATCCAAAAGCACCAGAATAAACATTCTTGTCAAATGCACATGGAACATTCCCCAGGTCGAATCACATGTTAGGCCACAAAACAAGTCTCAATAAATTCAAGAAGACTGAAATCATATCAAGCACCTTTTCCAGTCTCAACAGTATAAAACTAGAAATCAATTACAAGAAAAAAACTGGGATGGGGCGCCTGGGTGGCGCAGTCGTTAAGCGTCTGCCTTCAGCTCAGGGTGTGATCCCGGCATTATGGGAGCGAGCCCCACATCAGGCTCCTCTGCTATGAGGCTGCTTCTTCCTCTCCCACTCCCGCTGCTTGTGTTCCCTCTTTCGCTGGCTGTCTCTATCTCTGTCAACTAAATAAATAATAAATAAATAAATAAATAAATAATAAATTAAAAAACTGGGGAAACTATAAATACATGAAGATTAAACACGTCACTGAAAAAACACTGGGTAACAGAAGAAATCAAACAGGAAATTTAAAAAAAGAGACAAATAAATACAGAAATACAACATACCAATATCTATGGAATTCAGCAAAAGCAGTTCTAAGAGGGAAATTCAGAGCCATACAGGCCTACCTCAAGAAACAAGAGAAATCTCTAACAATTTAACTTTGCAAACTAAAGGAGCTATTAAAGAAAAAAAATGAAGCCTGGGGTGCTTGGGTGGCTCAGTCAGTTAAGCATCTGACTTTGGCTCAGGCCCTGATCTCAGGGTCCTGGGATCAAGCCCCACATTGGGCTCCATGCTCAGCAGGGAGTCTGTTTCTCCCTCTCCCTCTGCCCCTCCCCCTGCTCATGCATGTTCTTTCTCTTTCAAATAAATAAGTAAAATCTTTTTTAAAAAATGATGGGTAGTAAGGAGGGCACGTATTGCATGGTGCACTGGGTGTTATACACAACTAATGAATCATCGAACTTTACATCAAAAAATTAAAAAAATAAAATAAAATTTAGCTTCAAAAAAAAATAAAATAAAATCACATATGCATGAAAACAAAATGAAGCCCAAAGTTAAGAGAAGGAAGGAAATAATGACGATCAGAGTGGAAATAAATAATATAAAGACTTAAAAAGATAAGAAAAAAGATCAGTAAACTAAGAGCTTGTTCTTTGAAAAGATAAAAATTGACAAACCTTTAGCTAGATATAATAAGAAAAAAAAGAGGGCTCAAATATATAGAATCAGAAATGAAAGAAAAGTTAAAACTGATACCACAGAAGTACAAAGGATCATAGGAGACTACTACGAGCAATTATGCACCAACAAATTGGACAACCTAGAAGAAATAAATACATTCCTAGAAATTTATAATCTTCCAAGACTGAATGATGAAGAAATAGAAGATATGAATAGGCCAATTACTAGTAAGGAAACTGAATCAGTAATCAAAAATCTCCCAACACAGAAAAGCCCAGGACCAGATGGTTTCACTGGAGAACTCTACCAAACATTTAAACAAGAATTATGGCTAATCCTTCTCAAACTCTTCCAGAAAACTGAAGAGAAGGGAAAGCTTTCAAACTCATTTTATGAGGCCAGCATTACTCTGATACCAAAACCAGACAAAGATGCCACAAAAAAAGAAAATTATAAGCCAATATCTCTGATAAATACAGATGTAAAAATCCTCAACAAAATATTAGCAAACCTAATTCAACAAAACATTAAAAGGCTCATACACCATGATCAAGTGGTACTTATTCCAGGGATGCAAGGATGGTTCACCATTCACAAATCAATCAATATGACATAACCACATTATTAAAGATAAAAATCATATGGTGATCTCAATAGATTCAGAAAAAGTATCTGACAAAATTCAACATCCATTTATGATTAAAAACTCAACAAAGTGGGTACAGAGGGAACATACCTCAACATAATGAAGGCCATATATGACAAACCCACAGCTAATACCATACTCCACAGTTAAAGGCTGGAAGTTTTTCCTCTAAGATCAGGAACAAGACAAGGATGCCTACTATCCCCACTTTTATTCAACATAGTATTGGACGTCCTAGCCACAACAATTAGGCAAAAAATAGAAATAAAAAGCATACAATCACTATTTTCAGATGACATGAAAATATATATGGAAACCCCTAAAGACTCTCCCAAAAAACTGTTAGAATAAATGAATTCAGTAAAGTTGCAGGATACAAAATTAAGACAAAAATCTGTTGCATTTCTATACACTAATAACAACTATCAGAAAGAGAAATTAAGAAAACAATCCATTTATAATTGCATTGAAAAAAAAACCTAGAAATAAATTTAACCAAGGAGGTGAAATACCTATATACCGAAAGCTATAAGACATTAATGAAAGAAACTGAAGAAAATGCAAATAAAAGATATTCTGTGCTCATGGTTTGAAAAAATATTGTTAAAATGTCCATACTAGCCAAAGCAATCTACAGATTCAATGCAATCCTATCAAAATTCCAATGATATTTTTCACAGGGCTAGAATAATTTTAAAATTTGTATGGAACCATAAAAGACCCAGAATAGCCAAAACAATCTTGAGAAAGAACAAACCTGGAGGTATCATGCTCCCTAATTTCAAAGATACTACAAAGCAGTAATCAAAACAGCATGGTACTGGCATAAAAAATGGATACAGAGATCTACGGAACAGAGAAGCCCAGTAATAAACGCACACATATCTGGCCAATTAATTTACTACAAAGATGGCAAGAATATATAATGGGGAGGGTGCCTGGCTGGCTCAATCAGTAGAGCATGCAACTCTTGATCTCGGGGTTGTGAGTTCAAGCCCCATATTGGGCATGGAACCTACTTTAAAAAAAAAAAAAAAGAATATTCAATGGGGAAAGAGCAGTCGCCTTAATAAGTGGTGCTGGGAGGGGCACCTGGGTGGCTCAGTCGGTTAAGCATCTGCCTTTGGCTCAGATCATGATCCCAGGGTCCTGGAATTGAGGCCCATGTCAGTCTCCCTGCTCAGCGGGGAGTCTGCTTCTCCCTCTGCTCCTCCCCTGGTCATGCTTTCTGTCTTTCTCAAATAAATAAATAAATAAATAAATAAAATCTTAAAAAAAAAAGTGGTGGTGGGAAAACTGAACCACATATTACATCACCTACAAAAATTAATTCAAAATGGATTAAAGAGCTGAATGAAAGAACCAAAACCATAAAACTCCTAGGAAAAAAAAAAAGAGGTGGTAAGCTCCTTGACATCAGCCTTATTAATATTTTTTTGGATATGACTCCAAAGGCAAGGAAAATGGAAGCAAAAATAAATAAACAGGACTATATTAAATTACAAAACCTCACAGCAAAAGAAACCATCAACAAATCAAAAAGGCAACCTACTGAATGGGAGAAGATATTTGCAAATCATATAACAGATAAGGGGTTAATATCCAAAATATATAAAGAACTCATACAACTCAATATCAACAACAAAATCTGATTTAAAAAAATGGGCAGAGGACCCGAATAGATATTTTTATAAGGAAGACATACAGATGACCAACATGCACATAAAATAATGCTCAACATCATGAATCATCACAGAAGTGCAAATCAAAACCACAATGAGAGGGGCACCTGGCTGACTCAGAAGAACATGCTACTCTTGATCTCAGGGTTGTGAGTTCAAGCCCCACATCTGGTACAGAGATTACTTGAAAACAATTAATAGTAATAAATAATAATAATAAACTTACAAAAAAAAAAAAAGAAATGAGGGCACCTGGGTGGCTCAGTCTAAGGTTAAGCATCTGTCTTCGGCTCAGTTCATGATCCCAGGGTCCTGGGATTGAGTCCCGTGTCAGGCTCCCCACCCAGCAGAGAGTCTGCTTCTCCCTCTGCCCCTCCCCCTGCTCCTGCGTGCAGGTGCAAAAATAAATAAATAAATCTTTTTAAAAATGAGAGGAAAATTTTAAAACAAAACCACAGTGAGATATGACCTTACACATGTCAGAATGGCTAGACTTAAAAAGAAAAGAAATAAAAAGCGTTGGAGAGGATGTAGAGAAAAAGGAACTTTAATGCACTGTTGGTGGGAATGCAAGCTGGTGCAGCCACCATTGAAAACAGTATGGAGTGTCCTCAAAACATCAAAAATGGGACCACAATATGATTCAGCAATTCCACTACTGGGTATCTATCTGAAGAAAGCAAAAACACTAATTCGGAAAGATATATGAACCCCTACGTTCACTGCAGCATTTATTTACAATAGCCACCAAATGGAAACACCTGTGTCCATTGATAGATGAATGGATAAAGAAGATGTGGCATACATATACAATGTAATATTAATCAGCCATAAAAAGAATGAGATCTTGCCATATGCAACAACATGTATGGACCTTAAGGGTATTATACTAAGTGAAATAAGTCAGAAAAAGACAAAAAGTACATGATTTAACTTATATATGGAACCTAAAAAACCAAACAAAACAAAATTCAACCTCATGGATACAGGGAACAGATTGGTGGTTGCCAGAGAGGTGGGGGGGGATGGGTTAAGGGGATTCAAAAGTACAAACTTATAGTCATATAATAAATAAGTCATAGGGATATAAGGTAAGGCATGGGGAATATAGTCAATAATATCGTATTAACGCAACTAATGAAGCATCGAACTTTACATCGGAATCCGGGGATGTACTGTATGGTGACTAACATAATAAAAAATCATTAAAAAAATAATATCGTATTAACTTTGTGACAGATGGTAACTAGGTTTATAGTAGTGACCATTTCATAATGTATACAATGTTGCATTGGTATGTTGTACACCTAAACAATGTCAATTATAACTCAATAAATTTTTTAAAGCATGACACACAATACTGTATACAGTACTATGCAGTATCGTGTTTGCATGCCTGTATATGCACAGAATGACTCTGTAAAGACATACAAGAAATCCATAATAGAGCCTCCCCTAAAAAGAAATCAGGTGGCTAGGAGTAGAAAGCCAAGTAGTCTTCACTCATCACACTTTGTACCCTTGGGATTTTGTACAAACTGATAACACACAAACACACACACACAGTTTATAGAAGAAAGAAAGAAATTTAAAAGGTGTAGTGTAAAAAGAAAAGAAGGCATGGAAGAAAACCCTAAGGAACATCAACGGATAAAGGAAGAGAAGCAGAGACAGGAAGCTAAGGAGTGCCAGAAAGCTTGGAGAAGAACAGCCAAGAATGGTGACACAGAAGCAAAGGGAGTAGAGCATTTAAGGAAAACAAGAGTCATCAACTGGGCCAAATACTGTGAGATGACCAATAAGAGCAAAACTGAAAAACTTGAATTGTCACTTGGTATGGCAACAAGGTCATCAGAGATCTTGGTGAAAGAAATTTTAATGGAATGCACACTCTATCCCTCTGAAGAACACAAAGAGGTCATTGGTCTGAAAGAAGAGACACAAGTGTCCTTTTTTCCAGAGTGGTATTGCTTGTTGAAATGCTGAGTCAATTCAGACGGACTCTAAAGACTGAAATCATTATGGAGACCCCTACATACTAGTAGTGCATACATACTAATAAACTGCTGTTATTAAAAGTCTATTCCTTGCTAAGTGAAATAAAGTCACTTAGGCAGAGCAGTCATTCAGTTGGATTTAGAACATACCCCACAAATATAACTTCCTAGGACATAGCTTGGTTATCCAGTAAGATCTGGCCTCTTATCTCCAAATTACAATCCTAGTCCTTTACTACTGTCTTTATAAAATCTTTAAGAGGTTGACGATTGTTAGTAATATGGAGGGTAACATGGATGGCTACTTTTAGTTTGTATATGGAAAATGAGATTCAAAGGATTCAAGTGTTCTCATGACTTAAAAAAACAGTTATTAGGAGGAAACAGTGATGTCATGGGTTTTGAAATTTATTTTATTTTGATTTCTTCCACTAAATTCATGCTAAAGCGCACTATCTTCATTTGTCTTCCAGAATAATTAGATAGCTCAGAGAAATTTATTAGCCACATTTTTTCGTCCCTTGGAACTTAAAATCTAATATAAACAAAGTTGATGGGGGCACTGGGTGGCTCAGTCAGTTAAGCGTCCAACTCTTGATTTCGGCTCAGGTCATGATCTCAGCGTCACTGAGATTGAGCCCCATGTCATGTTCTGCACTCAGCGTGGAGCCTGCTAAGATTCTCTCTCTCCCTCTCCCACACTGCACCCCTGCTGGTGCGCTCTCAATAAATACATAAATACATACAACGTTGATAAAGGGGTACCTGGCTGGCTTGGTCAGTGCAGTGTGCAACTCTTGATCTTGGGGTTGTGGGTTCAAAAGTCACATGTTGGGTGTAGAGATTACTTTAAAATAAAATACTTTTTAAAAATTTTTAAAAAACAATGTTGATATGGATATTCAGTGGTACAAACAGCATAAAGTTTAAATTACATATTAGTTGAAAAAATATATACCTAATATACATTTCATTCCATATATTTCATTTGTCAGTTATAAAAGAATTTAAAAGTCACAATACTATACATTCTGTTGTTTTCATGCTCCTTTTTGAAGATCTATTGGTCTCAAGTCTGTAAGAGACCAAACTGCAAAATAACCAGTTCTCATTATAAAATCGCCTGGAAAATGTTATTAAGCTAATAAAAGTGAATTAATATTTAGGTCTAGTCAAAATGACACAGTTTAAACAGTGAGTAAAGAATGCATGACTTGTCCCAAGTGCTATTTTACAACATCAGTTTATGATAATCCTAAAAACTTTTTTAAACACTGTTGGATGAAAATTTTAAAAGATTTCCAAAAAAGGGAAGTTTGATAACACAAACCTATTTGGTCAGAGACACAGTCTTTATAGGGAATCTAGGAGCTTTCTGTTTATAAAATGAATCCAGTATTATTTGTATTTTTTCCTTTGGGATATAAACAAGGGAAAAATGGTAGAAAAGATTCAATACAGTAAACTATAAAGTTATCACAATTAATCATCCATCTCAGTGAGAAAACCCAAAGATGTTTATAAGAGAGGTGATTCAGATCAGCCACAATCCAATATGAGGATTTAGGAAACGCAGTGAGCTGTGACATCCTTGACCACATTTTTCCATTGTCAACTGTGGTCAAAAAGGCCACTCTGGGCATTAAGCAACTCCTGAAGCTCCCTCTGATGTGCAGACTCCAGGCAAAACAGGCTTTGTTCACATCTAAATCTCTGCACACGCTTTTCCCATGTAGCTCCACAACCAACGTTTCCTTTCCAGTTCTCCTTGTCTTTCAGCACAGTATCTCCCCCAGAAAACCCTTCCCTGACCTTCACACATGAAACTGCTTGCTTCTCAATGCAACTTTAGTGCTCTGTATGTGCTATAGCATTGCAGTTTTTTTCTTTGCTGTTTGTAAATTAGTCCATGAGGCAAGTCCCTGGTTTCCCGAGGCCAGGAATGAGCACTGGTGCTGTCACCTCCTCAGACTGTCTCTCCTCTAGTATCTAGGGCATACTAAATACCTTTTGCATGAATTAATGATCAACAGGATCACACCGCACAATCCTCTCTTTACTGCTCTTGTTGCCTCTCAGCCACTGTGTTTCTCCTGCTGGGACACACCTCTTAAATTGCAAAATTGACATTACGGATTCATTGCAACATAAACTTTTCTCCTTGGTGTAAAAGTACCGCTGGGTAAAAAGCCTACAGGTCTCTTCAGGACTCTCAATTTCCAAATTGTGCCCATGGTAAACTTTTATGTTCATTTCAGTATTAGATCACGAAGGTTTACATATCTTGTTTGACACATTTTTCGTGAGTTTGCCTGCCCATACATTGCTACTGAAAAGGAAAGTCCTGAAAACAGTGTTCGTGTCTACCTCTGGGGGTTACATTTGACAGGTGGGAGGGTGGGGGAGGGGGGGAAACAGGACCAGAGGAACGCAAACAATTCTACTTACCAGGCACACTGTTCTAAGTCCTTTGTAATATGTTCTCATTTAAGCTTCGCAGCACCCTAGGAGTTAGAGTTAGATAGGAATCTCTTAATCGCCACCTGAGGCAACCCGGGTGCTGACCAGGCTGTGTTCTGCGCCCACAGTTTGGGGCATTTGTAAAGCATTCACTTTTTAATAATTTGTAAGCTATATGTTTAGGTTGTACGCACTGTTTGTATGAATGTAATACTTTGCAATTAAAAATGAAGTCTGAAAGAGAAAAGGAAGGAAGGGGGGGAGATGGAGAAAGAGAACCACGGGGAGGGGGCGGGAAAGGAAGGGCCTGACAAAAGAAGCATTATGTAACTGTTAGCTATTATTGTCTAAAGACAACTCCCTATATGCTCTTAGATGCATTTCTGAATGCAGGAACATTACTGAATTCATCAGTAAGATATATCCAGCAAAGTGTCACGGGCACACACGCCTAAATAGCTCTCTTTTTTTGAGGGGTTCTACTTTTGTGAAAAACAGCACAGCGTTTCACTTCTTATTCCTGCTAAAACTTTACTGTAAAATATTACAGAGAAAGTTAAAGAGAATATAACAAATATCTGCATAATTACTACACAGTTTTATCAATTCTTTACCTTGTATCCTGTTTCAGTTATTTTCAAGTAAAAAATTATTAGTTCTACAATTATGCAAGTGGAACACCCCCTCCCCAACATGCACCTCTTCCCTCCTCCTGTTTGTCTTCCTTCTTTTATGGGCAATCATCATCACGAACTTATTGTTTATTGTTTCTGTGCATTTTTATACAAATAGCATAGATCATAGACGCTATTGTTTTGCACGTATTTTTTAAAGATTTTAGATTTTATTTATTTGAGAGAGAGCACGAACAGGGGAGGGTCAGAGGGAGAGGGAGAAACAGACTCCCCACTAAGCAGGGAGTGCGACGCAGGGCTCGATCCCAGGACCCCAGCTGGGATCACGACCTGAGCTGAAGGCAGAAGCTTAACTGACTGAGCTACCCAGGCACCCTGTTTTGCATGTTTTTAAAATTATGTTTTACAGCTTTAATACAATGGTCCTGTTATTTATTTCCTGTATAGTGTTCTATTGTATGAACATGACACATTTTATCCATTCTCCATCTGTCATGTAGATGATTTTCATAATTTTTTGCAATAAGCAATACTACAAAGAACATTCTCATACTTGTCTCCTGTTACATAAAGTTAAGAATTTTTCCAGATATCTTCCTAAAAATGGAATTGGTAAATCAAAGGGTGTGTATCTTCAAGTTTACCACCTATGGCCAAATTGTTCTCCAAACTCGGTTTGTCGATTTGCACTCCCAGCAACAGCATGTAAGAATTCTCCCCAATTAGTATCTTTACCAGAAATTTGCATTATCTAGCCTTAATATGTTTATCAATTTGAGAACATGAAATTGGTATTGTTGTTTGAAGATCTATTTCCCTAAACACTGAAGAGGTAATACATGTTTTCAAATGCTTCTGTCATTATAATTTTCTCCCATGTTGATTGCCTATTTATTGTTTGCTATTTTTCTTTCAGGTCACTAATCTTTTACTTACTAATTCCTAAGCATTCTATAAAAATTCTTCTCTGACATCTTTTTTCTCTCTGGTAAGCAAATTCTTTAGGTAATTTTTTAAAAAGATTTTATTTATTTGAGAGAGAGGGAGGGTGCACAAGCCCAGGAGGGGGGTTGCAGAGGGAGAAGCAGAGGCTCTGTTGAGCAGAGAGCCGGAGGAGGGTCTCGATCCCAGGACCCTGAGATCATGACCTGAGCTGAAGGCAGGCAGTTAACTGACTGAGCCACCAGGTACCCCAGGTAATTTTTTTAATTGACATATACACACAGAAAAGTACACAAATCCTAAGTACACAGGTCAGTACATTTTCACAAAGGTAACCGGTGGCCACATCACAAAATAGGACGTTATCGGCACCCAGAATATCCTCTTTTGTTTATTCTCACAAGTGTACACACTATCTCAATTCCTAATACTATGCATTATTTTTGCCTGTTTTTGAATTTTATGTAAATAGGATTACCCAGTATTTACTGCCTAGTGTGTGGCTTCTTCCATTCAATAATATTGAGATATTCATCTATGTTTGTTCTCTCTGATATATTGTGTTCTATTGTATTAGTATAATTTCTGTATCTAGTCTACAGTTGATGGCTATTTGGATAGCTGACAGTCGAGGTGCTATTGCAGAGTGCTACCATGAGCATTCCTGTACACGTCTTTTGGTAAACTTACATCTGCATTTCTGCAAGGCACACAGCTAGAATACAACAGCTGGGTCATAAGGTATTTCATGTTTGACTTTAGTAGAGCCTCCCAAACAATTTTCAAAGAGTTGTTTCAATGTATACTCCCATCTGCAGGGTATGAGAGTTCCAGTTGATCCACAGCCTCACCAAAACTTGGTATTACTGGTCTTTTCCATTTAAGGCATTCTGGTGCACATGAAATGATTATCTTCGCAACGTACATCTCCCTGCTGAAGTCCATCACTTTTTAAATATCCTCTCCCACACTGTGACTTGCTTTTTCGCTATTTTTATGCTGCCCTTTGGTGAACAGAAGTTCTTAATTTCAATGTAGTACACTTTTTCTTTTTAATTAGCGCTTTTAGGTAGCAATATTTTGCTACCTCCAAAATCATGAAGACATTCTCCTATGCATTCTTGTAAGTGTTTTATTGTTTTTACCTTTCGCATATACACTACAATCCATCTGAGATTGATTTTTGCATATGGTTGAGATTGATTTTTGCATAAGGGTCAAGATACCCTTTTCATATGGACATGGAGTTGACTCAGCATCACTTATTAAAAAGACCCTCCTTGCCCAACCACCCTGAAGCAACCATTTCTCATAATTCAAGTGATATGTGGGTGTCTATTTCTGGACTTTCTACTCTGTTCAACTTGTCTTTCTATTCTTATGTTAATACCACAGCATCCTAAATACTACAGCTCTATAATAAGTCATGATATCTTATTTGTCCTCTAGGTTTGTTCTTGTTCTTCAAAGTATTCTTGACAATTGCTGACCCTTTTTATTTCCATACAAAATTTAGAATCTGCTTGTCAATTTCTTAAAAAACTGCCAGGATTGTACTGTATTAATGAATCTGGAGATCTCCCAATCCATAAACATGAGCTATTCCTCCATTTACTTAAGTCTTTTTAACTTCTCTCAATAATGGTACACTTTTTGCATCTTTCATTAAATTTATTCTAAGTATCTGACATTTTTGATGCTATTGTAAATGGTATTTCGAATTTCATTTTCTACTTGCTTATTGCTGGCATATAGAAATACAACTATCTCTGTACACAACAACCTTACTAAATGCACTTATTAATTCTTAGAGTTTATAGATAGAGCTTTGGGTTTTTGTTTTTATTTTTACATAGACGATGTCATTTGAGAATAATGATAATTTCATTTCCTGCCCTTGAATCATTTGCCCTTCACATTTACTTGTTTTCTTGCTCTGGCTAGGACCTCAGTATTGAATAGGACTGAGGTACAGTGACCATCCTTGTCTCATTCCCAAATCTCAGGGGCAAAACCTTTCATAATTCACTGCTAAGTGCAATGTTCCACAGCGACTTTTTTCAGCAATTACTTTTTATCCCTAATTTTTAACACTCATTATACAGGTAGTTTGCTGCATTTATGAATTTCTCTTTTTTTTATATAAAAGGTAACCTTGGGGTTTATTTTTTTATTTTGATCGATTGATTTTTAAAGAGAACAAGCAGGGGAAGGGGCAGAGACAGAGGGAGGAAGAGAATCTTAAGCAGGCTCCATGCTCAGCAAGGACCCCGATGTGGGGCTTGATCTCTCAACCCTGAGATTATGACCTGAGCTGAAATCAAGAGTTGGATGTTTGACTGAGCCACCAAGGCACCCTTGGATTTTTTTTTAAAGGTGAATACTTGATAAATTTCTGGCATATAATTTCCATTTTGGTTATCAATGTAGCTTTCATGAAAATCTTTAAGGGATCTGTCTCTATTTTTTGGTTGTTTGGATATTATCTTTTTATTGCATTTTGAGAAATAAAATAAAAAAAATACATAGATTTGGATTTATATCAAAGATATTCAGGTCACTTACCCACATTTTTTTCAAGAGTGGGAAGGGGGGGCGGAGGGAGAGGGAGAGAATCCCAAGCAGACTCTGCGCTGAGTGCGGAGCCCAACACAGGGCTCCATCTTACAACCCTGAGATCATGACCTGAGCTGACATCAAGAGTCGGACATTTAACTGACTGAACCACCCAAGTACCCCTCTTATCTACATTTTTTAATTTAAATTGAGATCAAGATAAATTTTGAAGGTTAAAGATCCACTGAGTCATTTTTCATTTAAGAAGCAATTTTAGAGCAAATGCAATGTATTAAGAACGATGCTAGCCTCCAGGAACTCTGAAGGCTGAACATTAATTAACTATTTCACTTAACAAGTATTTTTTTGAGAGATTATGGTACACCCAGGACTGTGCAAGGCCCTGGAGATATAGAGTTCTCCTCAAAGAGGTCCCAGTACACAGGGAGAGACTGAAACCCAGACACTGATCATACAGCATGGGAAGCTCACTGACATATACACACACATGATCGTACACAGTGGGGCAGCTGCTGGCATCTGCGAAGACTTTGCACAAGAGGTGGTGCCTGAACCGAAGCTTAAAAGAGAAATATAAGTTAGTTAAATAAAAGGGGAAGACTGTTCAGCAGGAAGCCTGCGTCTCCCTCTCCCACTCCCCCTACTTGTGTTCCCTCTCTGCTCTCTTGCTGCCTCTCTGTCAAATAAATAAATAAAATCTTTTAAAAAAAAAAGAAATAAAAGGGGAAGAAAAGTAGAAATACTGCATCAGGAGTAAAGGGCTAAAAGTAAGGAAATTAAACAGCATCATTCATTCATTCCACAAAAACCTACTGAGTTTTTCCTATGTCACAGACATTGTATTAGGCACAAGGTACTGATAAATAAAAATCAATATAGTCCCTGCTCTCCTGAGTAGAGCTCTAACATAAAGGAGAAGAGGCATTTATACAATGGTATATAAGACCTTTTGTCTAAATATCCATTAACTTCTTTTTTTTTAAAGATTTAATTAATTTATTTATTTGACAGAAAGAACACAAGCATGCAGGTTGGCAGTCAGAGGGAGAGGGAGAAGCAGGCTCCCTGCTAAGCAGAGAGCCCAACATGGGGCTCAATCCCAGGACCCTGGGATCATGACCTGTGCAGACACTTAACCAACTGAGCCACCAGGTGCCCCTAAATATTCATTAACTTTTAAACACTTTCTGGTAATATAGTCTGCACACTGTTATATTAAGAAAAGTTAATAACATGTATATTAAATAGCTATAATTTAAGAGTTTCTAACTTTTTAGTGGGAGGTCTCAGAAATTCATTTACAGTTTGGTTGTTCTTAAACAACAGCTTCTAAATGAAACTATATTATAATATAGTTATAATATATAACTATATTATAAATGATCGTTAGGTTTACCCTTCGGCCCTCAAAGTCTACATAATGCATAATACACACGGCGTAAAGCATGAATAGTCCTATTTCAAATCTACTGAATCATCATTATGTCAAATGAATGTTAAAATGTAAAGCTCTGGGAATACACTGTAAAAGAAAACACAGACCTACGTCTCATAGAAGTTACAATTTGTGAGAGACAAATAACTATACAAATGAATGTATAAAGATAATCTGAGATGAGTGCTAAGATAAAATGAAGGAATCAGTGGACATATAATGAGCACCTGAGCCTACCCCTGAGGTCTGGGAAGACTAATTTGGCAACTAGGCAAAGGGATAAAGGAATTAGTATTTTCTTTGGGCAAATACTCAGTAGTGGAATCACTGGATCATAGGGTAGCTCTATTTTTAATTTTTTGAGGAATCTCCATACTGTTTTCCACAGTGGCTGCATCAGTTTGCATTCCCCCCAAAAGGGCACCAGCCTCGCCAACACTTGCTTCTTGTGCTATTAATCATAGTCATTCTGACAGGTGTGAGGTGATCTCACTATAGTTTTGATTTGCATTTTCCTGAAGATGAGTGATCATGAGCACCTTTTCATGTGTCTGTTGGCCATCTGGATGTCTTCTTTGGAAAAGAAGTCCTCTGCCCGTTTTTAATTGGATTTTTTCCCCTCGATGTTGAGCTAAGTTCCTTATATATTCTGGATATTAATCCCTTATCAAGTAACGTACAGAATTGTGGAATCATTACATTGTACACCTAAAACTAATATAAAATTGTATGTTAGTTACACTTCAATAAAAAAAGTGAGGGGAATGAAAGAACATTCTGGATAGGATGTTAAAGGAACTGAGACAAGATCAGCATAGATAATGTAAAAAAAAGGGGGGGGGGAGGAGGAGAGTGCCATGAAAATGCCACTACACAACGCCTTCTTTCCAAGAGCAAAGGGAAGCCCCCGAAAGATCGAAAGCAATGGAGTATCATGGCAGATCTACATATTAAACAGCCCATCCCACTGTACCATGGAGAAAAGATTGTACAGAGTCCAGACTGGAAGCACAGCATCCAGCTAGGAGGTTACCATGCTGATCCAGGAGAGAGGTGACAGTGGCTCAGACCACAGTAGCAGCACCAGAGACGTAGTAAAAAATAAATGAGTTGGACAGGTATTTAGGTGCTAGGACTTGGTGCAGGATTACTGAGAGGGCAGAGAGAAAGGGGGTGTCAAGGATGACTACAAATTTTAAGAGCTATTTAGGAAGAACTGATTGAATGTTGAAAGTGAGGCAGAAAAGTGAACGGGTGGTATCCAGACATATGCCTTTGGTAAGAGTGCATAATGATTTAGCCACTGAAATTCACTGAGACACAGCAGGAAGTTTAGGAAGAAAGATGATGAGTTTCATTCTGGACTCGCTACATTTGAGATACTTTGAGTATTCCATGGGTACAAGACAAGCAAGTAGTTTAGAGACAGGAGTCTGACACTGGAGTAGAGCGTATGGAGTAGAGACAAAGGAGTGGGATTCACGATTTTGCAGGTTATAGTTGGCCCCATTGGTGGCGTGGAGATGGAACTCTGGGGAAGTACTACCATAAAGAATTAGGGCTGCAGGTCTCACCATCTCATACGTTAATTAGAAGCCAACCTCCTTTCAGCCACATGCTAACCCTTAAGTAAATCATATCTTGTCTGTGTAACCTCCCCAGGTTTAATTACAACCCAGGAAGGGTTGCCGGAGAATCAGACTCACTATTTTCCTTCAATGGAAACCAAGTGTTGAGTAAAGAAAAGCAGAAGAATTTAACATTTCAGCCTCTTCTGCAATCTTTCTGTTCCTATTTGAGAATTTGTCTTCCTCCACCCTCTCTAGCCTCTTACTGCAACAATCAACATTTGTGAGACAATATGCACAAGCCAGGCTTGTGTGTACCACTCTCAGAAAACCATCTGCAAACCTGGGATACAATTTACCATTATACCTAATATTTATTTTTCGTTATTAAAGCTTAATTCCATGCCAAGACAATGAAAAATTAAATTTGGTATAAGGCTTGTGGACAGCCTTGTACCACTCTAATACCACCTCTGGTACAATCTTTTATATTTCAAGTTATCACGGCAGGGTACCGGGAAAAGTTTTCAATTAGCAATAATTGCACCTTGGATAAACCTCATTGGCTACAATACTGTCACTGCACAAAGCTATAATCCTTTATATTTCAAACCTTGTTAAAAGTGTGTCTAGGAGCACTACAGGAAAAAAACTGAGGGTTGCTACAGGGGAGGTTGGGGTAAGTGGATGATGAGCATTAAAAAGGGCACTTGATGTAAAAAAAAAAAAAAAAAAAGTGTGTCTGGGGCACCCGGGTGGTTCAGTCAATTGGGAGACTGACTCTTGACTTTGGCTCAGGCCCTGATCTTGGGGTTGTGGGAAGGATTCCATGCTCAGCAGGGAGTCTGCTTGAGATTCTCTCTCTCCCTCTCCCTCCGCCCCTCCCTTCAATGCGCGCACACTCTCTCTCTAAAAAATAAATAGAGCTTTTTTTAAGTGTGTCTAAAATAACTTGGCTCACTTTCCTGCTTTTGCTACATACAAAATAGTGGCCGTATCAGGAGGTACTCAGTATGTTGACTATTACATTCTTTAGGATTCTTGGTTGCAAGTGACAAAAATCCATCTGAAACCAACTTAAAGAAAAAAAGAACGTATTGCCTTTGATAGCTTTGGTAGCTCACTGACTGAATCTAAGAAAAAGCTGCAGAATCTGAGAAATCAGGGAAGACCACCACCAACACACTTTATCCATTGGGATTTCAACTTGCTTCTGCTTCTCTTTATGAGTTAGTTTCATACATTGTTATTATACATCACCCTCTCTGTGGGGTGGGAAAGATGTCACCCCAGTCAGAGTTCGGTTGCTCCCTTTCCACTCAAGTTGCTTTTTCCCCTTGTCCAAGTAGCAAGAACAGGGAATGATTCTGTTTGGTGGGGAGGTGAGATATTTCATTGGGTCAGGCCTGGGCCAGAGGGACAGATCTACTATCAGGATAAAGAACATGGCAAATTTTTTGAGGTCTATCAAATAAAATCATTACCATACAATCCAAACATGACCATACAATCCAATCATTACCATACAATCCATATAATGGTGATGCCAAAAATCTTATCTTTTGGGTGGCATGAAAAAAACCTGTGACAATACCTCAGAATCATCCTTGTGAATGTTAATTCTCATTGGGGAGTATTGTATATGTAGACAGAATAAGATTGGGGAGAGAAGCCTGTATGTCACTAAAGATCCCTAAAATATATTTGTAGTAAATGTTAAATCTCCAAAAAATAGGATGTAAAAGTCATTTTCAGTTACTTTTGAACTCAAATTTGCCATCTTTATTTTTTTTAAAGATTTATTTATTTATTTATCAGAGCACAAGCAGAGGGAGTGGCAGGCAGAGGGAAAGCAGACCCCCCGCTGAGTAAGAAGCCTGATGGAGGACTTGATCCGAGAACCTTGAGATCACGACCCGAATAGAAGGCAGCCGCTTAACCGACTGAGCCACCCAGATGTCCCTCAAATTTGCCATCTTTAGTCTAGATTTTACTACATGCAATACAAGTACAATAAAGAAAAATCTAAACCAATAACTTTTGATTTAGTGATTGAGCTAATCTTTTTCATGATCCATTAATCACATACTCATATGGTATTCTTTTCATGAGCTTCTGTTTTTTAAAAACACATCACCATGACATAAACATTAATTACAGATTTGAGTAAAGAGGAAGTATACCTCTAGCCATGATTCATGGGAGAACTGAAAGCTAATCATAAACATTTACTGTAGCTCAATTCTCTTTACCAGTCCTTCTTCAAAAACAAAAGATTAATTATAGGGACCAAAAAGCCATTTTCAAACATGATAAAACCAAACAACACTGTTTGGAAGATTCACTAACTGAAATGTGAATGCTTAAATGATCAAGAAACAAATTTCAGAATATGTTTAACAGCAAAATGTAGAGTTTATGTGAATTTGTTCCCCAGTCAAGGTTCACCAATAATTCAAAATATACAACTAAAGTAGCCTTATTATTCAAAATACAAAGTCATTTTTATATGAAATTAGCCAAGAATATAGTCATTTTACTTAGAAATGTCATCTGAGTCTTATGTAAAGCATATTTGACATGAATAAGACATTCAGCACTCCCTTTAAAATTACTGCACCAAACTTCAATTAGGCTTTAATATCCCAGAGGCCTTGGCATTTGGACTCTATTATGTAAGTCAAATTTTTAAGAAACTGATTGAATATTTTGGACCTTGTATAAAACTATTTTCTGTAAATTGCTCTGGAATTCCAACTCCAAGGAGACTTTTACTCTGGCTATTGTAGCTGATCTGACTCCCAATATCGTGAAGGCTGAACCGATTCTATGACTGTAAGCTCAGTGTCCTTTTGTCATGCAAATGATATTCTCTGTGCTAGCACTAATTTGATATATCACAGGTGCAGAAAGCAGAGATTACACAGTAGTATAAAGACATAGACATTTGAAACCTCTTCAGACTTGTGCATGCCTTTTTCAAAGCTTGTAAAACTTGCTGGGATGTTAACAAGTAAACTGAGAGGGGCGCCTGGGTGGCACAGCGGTTAAGCGTCTGCCTTCGGCTCAGGGCGTGATCCCGGCGTTATGGGATCGAGCCCCACATCAGGCTCCTCCGCTGTGAGCCTGCTTCTTCCTCTCCCACTCCCCCTGCTTGTGTTCCCTCTCTCGCTGACTGTCTCTCTCTGCCAAATAAATAAACAAAATATTTAAAAAAAAAACAAAAAAAAAACAAGTAAACTGAGAAAGTAGCAGGACCTGGGAACTGGACTCAGAGTGGCACATTTATTGATATGCCTCCTTAGGCAAGTCCCTCACTGTCCCTGTGCCTTAGTTTTCTTGTTTTAAGTGGAGGTAATAATAGCTACACCAGGGGACTGTTTGTGGCAATAAATAAAAAGATGAATGAAAACCCTGGCATGTAACCATTTAACTTCATAAATAATTACTATTATTATTTGATTCTGTTACAAGGAGTAAGCCTCAGCTTTGAACATTTAATTTTGGTTGAGAACCAAAAGTTGTTTTTTGGACTTATCACTAGGGCCAAATCTAATGCCAATAGTGGCTTTACTCAAACTTGCCAATGGATGTCAATGATCACCTGGAGCATCTTGAAGAGCACCAGCGGACCCTCGTTAGTGAAGTCCAGAAAGAATGTTAAATAGCCATGTCCCACATTTCTGAATTCCTGAGAACTATTAATGTTCTTGATCATACAACAGGAAAGTTTACCCCTCAAAACACTCGGCTTAGCCTGTGCGAGAAGAGTTCAAATTCCTGGGTATACGGATGCTGGAACCCCACCATCAATATTTTGTCTCAGTGGGTCTAAACTTCAGGTTTAAAAAGTTCCTCATGGGGCGCCTGGGTGCACAGCGGTTAAGCGTCTGCCTTCGGCTCAGGGCGTGATCCCGGCGTTGTGGGATCGAGCCCCACATCAGGCTCCTCCACTGTGAGCCTGCTTCTTCCTCTCCCACTCCCCCTGCTTGTGTTTCCTCTCTTGATGGCTGTCTCTATCTCTATCAAATAAATAAATAAAATCTTTAAAAAAAAAAAAAGTTCCTCAGGTGAGCAGAAACCCACATTCTGTTTCCTAGTGCTTTTTGCTGTTCCTACATCATTAATGGTTGTTCCATGTCAATAAGTATCTTTCTAGGGGCGCCTGGGTGGCATAGCGGTTAAGCGTTTGCCTTCGGCTCAGGGCGTGATCCCGGCGTCATGGGATCGAGCCCCACATCAGGCTCCTCCGATATGAGCCTGCCTTCCTCTCCCACTCCCCCTGCTTGTGTTCTCTCTCCGCGCTGGCTGTCTCTATCTCTGTCAAATAAATAAATAAAATCTTTTAAAAAAAAAAAAAAATAAGTATCTTTCTACATCATTTTAAATGGCTGTCTGCTGCTATAATTTGTTTCAGATTTGTGCTGGGCTTCTAGTTCAAGCTAGGCACCACATATATTAATACCCTTGCTATTTATAAAGTGGCCCTGAGTTGAGTCTTAATGCCCAGGCACAGCTTTATGGTTTTGTAGAGAGGAGCGGTTAAAACCTGGCGTCAGTCTGAACTCACACCCCAAACTTGGACAAACTGGTTAGCAATGCAGGTGCTAGTTCCTACATCTGTTAAATAAGGATGATCATAATGACACCTCATAAGGTGGGGATGATTCAATTTGAGTATGTAAAGTACTTAGCACAGTGCCTAGCACAACCTAAACAATAGATCTTAACTATTGAGAAAAAAAGAAGAAAAAAGCAGGCTCTGACATCCAGAAGCTGGCCAGGCCTTCATAGCTGGTCCTGGCTGCTCTCCTAGTGACCATAAACAATGTCACAGAATATCAGACAAGCCCACTTTAGTGACCATGGTCACTAAGTGACCCACTCTACAATCCTGCCTGAACACAGACAAAACACAAATACTGTCCAAACCACAAAATATGAAACAGTCCTCCTCCCAGCAAATGAGTGCTGCTTCTTTGCCTCATTCTAGTGTCCTCCTTGGCAAGAAGTACTCAGCTACCCAATCATAAAAATGCCCTCTTCTCGGCAGCATCCAATACAAAGCAAAGCCCCCAGTTCCTTATCTCCTTCCCAAATAACTTAACACAAGCCCAGGTCACTAATAAGTCCTTTCTAACCCCCTCACTGAGATGCCCCACAGCTCCCCAAGGTACAAAAAACCCACCTTGTTCCACTCAAGCTGAACACGTGTGTCCCTGACGGTCCTCAGCTGGAGGCCATTGCTGGTATTGTTCTGGAACCCTTGCGTCATAATGGAACTACAATGTAGGAAGCTTGCTTTCACCTTGGAACTTTATCCGTATATCATTTGAAAAAGTAGAGGTGGGAGCCAGGAAGCAAAGGTCATCCCCACTTAATTTGAGAAACACCAACAGAGATTAAGGATTAAGAAGCATTGCAACTCTGGGGGGCACCTGGCTGGCTCAGTGGGAAGAGCGTGTGACTCTTGATCTCGGGCTTGTGGGTTTGAGCCCCACATTGGGTGTAGAAATTATTTAAAAATAAAATCTTAAAAAAAACACTATAACTTTTGTAAAAAATGGTCACTATAACTTTTTATCAGAATATTCATTAACCACAAGACACATTCTTAGAATGCAGGGTCTGCATATTACTCAAGACTAAAGTTTTTTCTAAAGTGTCCAGCTGTAAGGCCATAGGTTGTTCCTAATTTATAAATGGGTTGTTCCAGAAATTCACTTAAGGTTTGTTTGTTTGTAACACAGAGCTTCCAAATGAAACCGTATCATAAATGGTCATTAGGTTTACTGTTCATCCCCAAAATCTATTTAATCCTGAATACATGTGAAGTACTATTTCAAATGCACCTTCATTTATGACTTCTCGTCCAGGTAAAAATGCAAAATGCATTCTCACTGTGGGAGGTCCATCTCACCAGTATCACCAAAAGTAGCAGTATAAATCCTGCTGGTGCCAGTAACTTAACTCCCTACAAATGCAGAAGAGGTGTGACCAGGACAGTTGGGGCTGCACCGGGCTTTATGAGACTGCATAGCAAGAAGCTTGGAGTTGGGCAGCAGGGTTGATTAACTTAGTGAGTTAGAGGCTCAACAAAATATCAAGGACCCAGTTGAGCGAGCCCACCCCTAGCTTTTTGCCATTATTGTCAGAGTATCAGGGACGGCTGCAGAACTTACCACATCCCCACACAAACAATGAAGCCCAGTGAGGAAGAGGAGAGTTTATGCCTCAGTGATTTCTTCTTGGGGCAGGGGAATCTTCTTTTCCAGAAGCGCTCCCCCCTCCCAACTTTCCCTCACTATGAAAATTTCACTGGTCGGCCAGGGGTGTATCCCATGGCCATGCGGAAATCAATCACTGCAAGAGGAAAGGTTCTCAGTGCTACCTGCACGCTGGCACTGCCCCAGAGCTTTGGAAACAAAATTCCAATTCTCAGCAACAGTAGGTTTTAAAAGTTCCCCAGCTGTTCCAAGAGTATACTTAGAACCTAGTTCTCCAGCATTAGCCTAATCAAGTTTCACCCCTGCATAGGCCTTGGGGCTCTGCCAGCAGCCATGGGGCAGGCAACAGCTAAGGCCGTGGGTGAGCAACTAACTTCATCTGCCGTGTAGACACACCTTGCTATAGCCTAGAGAAGGGGTCTCTGCAGACCGGTCACCCACTAGGTGACCTATAATGACAAATTTAAAAGATTTGCTATAAGAGATTTGATGGCTATCTTAATCCCTAACCCCTGCAAAAACTAGACAATGAAGAAAATACCTTATAAACTTCAACTCCAGTGTATTAACATAAAAGCCATTAGGTGATTATAATGTCATGGTGGCCTACATAAGCAAACCAAAATCGGCCTGTAAATACCTCAAGGTTATGAAATCAAAACACTAACAATAACCAATCACAAAGAGCCAACGACGCCTGAGCGATAGCCAGTCAATCATTTCCTTACTTCGCTTCTGCCTTTTCTCTGTAAAATCTCTCGCGCCCGATCTCCTGTAGGCGGAACCCACCTAACCACTTCCGGCTCCGTGCTGCAAAGAAACTCTTAAATTTTTAATATGCCCCCGCTTATCTTTTAACAGTTCTCATCTCAGAACAGGGAACCGAAGGAGGCCCCCAGGCGCCGCCAGGAACACGGAGCAACAAGCACGAGTACCTGCTGAACCCCTTGAGCTCGCTGCTTTGTGTGTGTGGGGACGGCGGGCAAGTCCCTCTCAGGTCCTGGCTTCTCGCTCCGCAGCTTTCTCTGCAGCTCTCTGCGTTATGAGCTTTCACGCGTCACTTGAGCATTTCTTTTCTGGACAGGGTCCCGAAAGCGGCTGGAATTGGGACTGTGTCCGACTGAAAAACCAGACCGGGTCCGGAACCAACTGGTTCCGTCTTAGAAACTGGTCCGCGGATGGCCTGGGTCCGACTTAGAAACCGGACCGGGTCCAATGTGAGGCCTCAGGTGAATAAAATTTTGTCTTAAGGCTGAACAAGTATTAAAGATAATCTTCAATTACAGTGGCCACGGTGAACTTTGAACCATCTTAGATAACCTTATCAATTTACGAAGTGCCCTAGAGAAAGAGGGGTCTCAGCCAGACTCTGACTACAAAGGGTAGAGAGAAAATTATTTTGCCTCCTCTACAGTTTCTGGTGGCCAGCATCAGACCTGCTGGGACACCCCCGCTCACTCTGGAGCACGCAGAAGGCATCCTGGGAAAACTGGCAGAGGCCCGCAAAGTGTAACAATTCTTACCAAAGTCAGCTTTCCCAGACCTCTGTCTGTTGCCTGGTGGAGAGAACGTAAATTTCACATTTTCCCTTCCTTTCCAAATTCGGATTGGCAGAAAAAAACATTGGTTACCCATCCTTTCTCTCCTAAGGAGAGCGACGGCCTTCTTTTTTTGTCTCATTTTGCATCCTGAGAACTTGGCTTGGCAACTGTCAGACTGGGGGCCTCAAAAAGATAGCCGAACAGAAACGTGTGTTGCACCCCATTCGTGGCTAGATAAGCCTGGGCAGAAATGTGGATTGCATTCCATTTGTGGCAAGGGTCCTACCAACTGTGGGACCTGATAGTATTTGATAAAAATTGTTACACTTTGCTGGCCTCTGCCAGTTTTCCCAGGAAGCCTTCTGCAAGCTCCAGAATGAGCCGAGTGTGGGGTGGGCTTACCAGCAGGTCTTATCCTGGCCACCAGAAGCTGGAGGGAAGGAAAAATTACCCAGTAATTCCAGCTCTCAGGGGAATTGTCCAAGTCTTCTTTCTAATGGTTATCTTTGGGAGTGGCTCTGCATCTTGGGAAGAGTATCTTTTGCACCTCTTTGGGAAGCCCTCTTGGTTCTATGGGGTAGTTCAATACTACCAGGAATATTTAGTTTGTCTCAGCTGAAACCTGACAAGATACTCAAAAGGATTTTTTTTTTTTTAAGTAGCACTATGGTCATAAATTGACCAAATCGGAAGCTGATATTCAGAGCCTGATAAGAACATTTTTTTAGGACTTCTCCCCTAAGCTAAAATGAAACTATGTACCCAGAGGGAAAGAAAAGCATTCTGAAGCCACTGTGGAAGGAGTTCTAAAATGTTCTAAAGACAGGGCACCTGGGTGGTGCAGTTGATTAAACAAACGACTCTTGTTTCGGCTCAGGTCGTGATCTCATGTTGTGATCTCAGGGCCATGAGATCGAGTCCCCCCCCCCCACGGGCTCTGTGCTCAGTGCAGAGTCTGCTTGAGAGTCTTCCTCCCTCTCCCTATGCCGCTCTCCACTCTCGCTTTCGCTCTCTCTAAAACAAATATTTAAAATAAAATAAAATGTTGTAAAGAAACCCAGCTCTAGGAGGCAGACCATAAGAGACTCTTAACTATAGAGAACAAACTGAGGGTTGCAGGAGGGAAGGAGGATGGGGGCATGCACTAAATGGGTGATGGGCATTAAGAAGAGCACTGGTTAGGGGCGCCTGGGTGGCACAGCGGTTAAGCGTCTGCCTTCGGCTCAGGGCGTGATCCTGGCGTCATGGGATCGAGCCCCACATCAGTCCTCTGCTATGAGCCTGCTTCTTTCTCTCCCACTCCCCCTGCTTGTGTTCCCTCTCTCGCTGGCTATCTCTATCTCTGTCAAATAAAGAAATTAAAAAAAAAAAAAAAAGAAGAGCACTGGTTGGGGTGAGCACTGGGTGTTACATGTAAGTGATCAATCACTAAATTCTACTCCAGAAACCAATACTACACTATATGTTAACTAAATTGAATTTAAATTAAAAAAAAAATTAAAATAAACCCAGCTCTAAATCTATAACATATAAATCTTTTGCTAACCATCTTAGTTGCAGATCTTCTCCCTGATATAAAGAAGCAAATGGAGGATTATGTAGTTGGATGGCTGGGTCAGTGGCTAGAAACCATTCAGACTGCAACCCAATTCTTTGAGGAATTAACGAGCATACTTACAATTCGAGTCTTCTCAAGAATAGAAATGCAACTCTGGAAACAATTCAAAGCCCACCTATCCTTTTTCCAACACCAAACTCATCCCTATTCATCTCAAAAGACTCGCAGATAGCGTAAAAGGTCTGGATTAGGAAACCAAAGCTCTTCTTGGAGAATCAACCTTTCTCTGTGGCTTTGAGATGCAAATGTTCAATCCGGTTTTCTCTAGGAACCCAGAGCCATCTATTGAAGTGCAAACTTCAGGTAGATAATTCTTCTCAGAAAAACAAAAAGAAGCTATTTGGAAATTAGGCTGAATGAAAAATCTTAAAAGTTTCTTCCCACAAATATTAGTAAAAGCTTTAGCCATCTGAGCAGGTAACCTTAACTTATGCTATCTGCCGGAAACAGAATTTAGATACAACCATTCTTTTTTAAACTAATGAGTTTTGCACTATCATACCTGTCTCATGGCTAAAATTTTAAAATGGAAAGCTAGAAGATCTCTGTGTCTTGTATGTGTGTCTGTCTATTACAGATGTGTGGTATTTTTCTACCTCCAGATGATAGTCCCAAAATTAATTTGTAAAAAGTTCTATTTATAGGCCTAAAGACAAACAAGTATTTATATAAATCAAACATACTCTCAGAAATATAGAAACTAACCCAAATGTTTTTCAAGTTCACATCATGATGTAGAATAATCTTCAGTAAATAAAAGCTAGTGTGAGTGTGTTGGTTTAATTAAAACAAGCACGTCTTTAGAATTACTGGCGTTAAACAGAAATACTTGAGTTCTACCTAGGTTTATTAAAAGTCAAATAAGCTAACATATGTTATCTCTTACAGGATATATCAGCAAGAACAGTTAGCTGTTTAATGTCTCACAAAATTTTCATGAGTATTCTAAACGTGTTAAGAACAAGTAAATAAGTGTCAGTAAAAGTTTATAAATACACTTTTCAATAATATTCAATACGGTATGTCTACTTAAATACAGTTTCCCAAATTTTTTTTGAGAACTTGAAACCCTAGTTATACTAAGGTAAGTTAAATGATGGCTATTGATTATCTCAATCATTCCAAATACGATAAAATACTAAATCATTAATTACTGAACATAAGTTTATCCACTTTTGCCTTTCTTTTCCAGAGGAACTAAAGATATTTGGCTCTATCAGTAAATATCTTTTGTGCCACATTGAAAATTTCACTATGAGGAAGAATATACCTCTAGAAATTGTGAAATGTATTTATAAATTTCCCAATCCACAGAATGCCAGTGTAACCGACAGTCCACATGGCTTACTTCTTAGTTTTCACTAGGAGTAAAGGATTCTAAGGGTTAAGAATTCTAATCAACATATGTAATTAAAACTACGTAGGAAGAGCACCTGGCTGGCACAGTCAGAGCAGCATGTGACTCTTGACCTCGGGAGTTCAAGTCCCATACAGGGCGTAAAGATTCCTTGAATAAATAAAACTTTAAAAATCCTACTTAGAAATAATAAGGGTGAAAGGAAACTACCGTATACTCCTGAAACCAGTATTACACTGTATGTTAACTAACTACAATGTAAATAAAAAGTTGATACAAAAAAGAAAAGAAAAGAAAAGGAGGGAAACTCCTGTGTATCTATAACCTGAACTGGATCCTGAATTCTCCTGGTTTCCTCAAATGTCCGGCTGCAAGTCTCCAGGCTAACGTTGCCCGTTTTCTCCCACCCTTCTGACTTGGAATCACTAAGAACAAAGGCTGCCCTGGAGCCTCCCTGGAAGAAACCATACCCAGTCCTTCTCACTGCCAGGACCACAGCCAAACTGGAGGGCCTTAAACTTGGGTCCACTTCTCCCAATTAAAAAGGGCTCCTCCAGACTCTTGGAAGTGCACACCAGCTGGAGATCTAAAATTAAAGCTGACTACGGAGGGTCCTCCTCAGAAGCAGATGGCATCTTGAGGTGGACAGCTCCCCAAGATCATGGATCGAGACCTTCATCTCCAATATGAACCTTTATTCCTTTTGCCTTTCCGCTACTTGCCTCTTCTCTCTGGTAACGCACAGGAGAACAATGCTCCTTCTCTTGGGCAACTATTGCTGAATCTGCTGCTAAGGCCATAGCCACACAACAAAGTCTCTAGACTTTCTTGCTAAGATGGTTTCAGATAATAGAACTGCTTTACATTACCTACTGGCTGACCAAGGTGGAGCCTGTGCCGCAGCAAACACCTCCCGCACTACCTGGACCAACACGCCTGGTCTTGCAGCAAATGCAATAAATTAACAAATCAGCCACTTGCCTACAACAGGTTGCTGTCCCTTCTTTGATTTGATACCAATTGGTTTGGCTCATGGGGGCCCCGGCTAAGTCTCTCCACAGTATCCTTCTTATAGTTGTCACTTTAATTCCCCTCGTACGCTATGCTTTCTCCAAAGTCTTAAGTGCAGGTTCATAGCCACCAGCAGCACATCAGATGGTCTCGCTGGGCTTGGAGAAACAGAAACAAGATGAACGACGAGATGAACAGCAAAAACATTGCTTCCACAGATCTGACATCATAACCTATGAGCTTCACACTGAGACAACTGCAACTTAACTCTGATGGTGACTGAGAGTGGCACAAATACAAAAGTTTGGGTCATTCTCTCGCGTAAGAAGATGACCAAAAGGGGGGAATTATTAAATTAATTCAACGAGGCTGTTAGACTGAGGTAGCTCTAATGCTTTCGCAGCCTAAAACCTAAGCCTGTAAATGCCTCAAGATTAGGAAATAAAACACTAAGGATAACCAGTCACAAACAGCCAAATAGTCTTTACGTGATAGCCAATCAAGAACTTCTTTATTTCTGCCTTTTCTCTATAAAAATCTCTCTCTGGTCTCCTGATACTGAAGTACTCAGCACTTCCAGTTTGGTGCTACCTGATTCCAATTGATTTTTGCTCAAATTCTTGAAGATTTTTAATATGCTTCAGTTCATTATTTAACAAGAGAGACTTCCTCTCTGGAGCCTTTTCTGACACTCTCCCTCCTCCTAGGGAGATGTAAGCACCTTTGTCTTCCTGAAATGTGTCTTTTTTTTTTTTTTGAAAGATTTTATTTATTTATTTGACAGAGAGAGACAGCCAGCGAGAGAGGGAACACAAGCAGGGGGAGTGGGAGGGGAAGAAGCAGGCTCCCAGCGGAGGAGCCTGATGTAGGGCTCAATCCCAGAACACCAGGATCACGCCCTGAGCCGAAGGCAGACGCCCAATGACTGAGCCACCCAGGCGCCCCTGAAATGTGTCTTCTTTAAGGCCAGGGGTAATACCTGTATTCTACTTTGTGTGTCTAGCATCCAGTACACAGGAGGCTCAATAAATATTTGTTGAACAGGGTGCCTGGCTGGCTCAGTGGGTAGAGCATGTGACTCTTGATCTCAGGGTTGTGAGTTCAAGCTCCCACGTTGGGCACAGAGATTACTTAAAAAAAAAAATCAATGAATGAATGAGGTCAAGGAGAAAATGGCCAAGTAATGCCCAATATTAATGGCAAGCATGTACCCAACACTTATTATATGCCAGGCACTACCAAAACGCATGTACACGGAGATTTATTTCTAAAACCACTAGAGGAGGTAGGAGCCAGTATTATCTTTTTTTTTTAAAGATTTTTTTATTTATTTGACAGAGACAGCCAGCGAGAGAGGGAACACAAGCAGGGGGAGTGGGAGAGGAAGAAGCAGGCTCCTAGCGGAGGAGCCTGATGTGGGGCTTGATCCCATAACGGCAGGATCACGCCCTGAGCCGAAGGCAGACGCTTAACCGCTGTGCCATCCAGGCGCCCCGGAGCCAGTATTATCTTAAAATGTAAGGAAACTGCATCACAGAGAGACTAATCACTTGCCCAAGGTCACAAACTAGAAGTGACAAGTGTGGCACTGGATCACAGAGCCCTCCATGTTCTCTACCTTTGCACTTAAGAGGGAAAAGGATGCTCCACCCACGTTAAAGATGGAGGCCTCTCTAGTGGTTCCTAATCTAGAGGAGGCCTGCGGGGGGTGCTGTCACTGGAGGCTTTTGAGTTCTTGGACTGTTTAGGGGGAACAGAGGAAAAGGTGTTGCTCAAGGACATAAGAAGCGGTGGAAATGGAGAGAGACAAAAGAAAGTATCTGAAGTCTTGCGCTGCCAGTTTAGAGTCTGGAAAGGAAATCTCCATTCTCCAAGAAGAAAAATAAAAATGTTAATATTCACACGTGGTTTAGCCAGGACAGGCAATTACTTGTGCCCTAGAGCTCCCCCTGCTATTTATGGGGAACATCACATCAAGAGCTCATTCCTGATAAACCACAACCCGAAGAAGGATCACAGCTCCAGTTCTGATTTCACCAATGTATTATTATTATTATTATTATTATTATTATTATTATTATTATAGGCAGAGCTCACTATCTGTCCATCTTCCCCCAACCAGTCCCTCCCATGGGCCTTATTCTGGCCCATGGATCCATCTCTCACCCAACTCATTATGCCAGAAAATCCCAACGTCTCTCAAGGTTTCTCCTTTCTCCCCCCCCCCGTCAATTGGTCACTGAGTTTTGGGGATTCTATTTCATAATTCTGTAATCTGTTCATTCATTCACTAAACATTTGTGTGCCAGGAATATGCCATGATGAGCTGGATGAGATTCCCCGCAACTCTGCCCTCCCAGATTCAAGGAACTGAGCATCTTATGGAGAGCATTTGGGAAGTGAACAGCCCATTCTGCAGCATACAGTAAATGCAAGAAACAGGTAAGTAGAAGGCTGGGAGGGAATATTGGAGGTGTATGTGATTCATGTAGGGAAGCCTGAGGGTTTTTCTCTTGGTAATGTCCAAGCTGAAATGTGAAGGAGGTACACCAAGAAACCCAGTGAAGGGGAGGGCAAGCGCAAATTTCTGGAGGCAAGAATACATCAGAGCCTCAAAGCTGGTCTCCAGGCCGGTCTTAATCCAGTAACTACACTACCCAAACACTTTTCATCCCTCAAAAGAAAGCAAAAAATTCACCTTCTTTCCTGTCTCTGGAGGTTTACCCTTCAAGAGTCTCCCAGCACTTGTCATTTGTTCATCAAGATCTCCTGAGCACCTCGTTGGTGCGGGTACTTCCTAGTACCAGCTCCAGCGCCATAGTACTTTCCCGCTTTGGGGAATTTTCAACGTATTGCAGCAGACCTTGAGGGAGCAACTCTTGAGTGCTAGGAGTTGAAAAACCATGTTGGAAGCCGAGACTTAAGATGTTAACGACATGGTTAAGGGCCTCAGCCTCACTCCCAATGCTCACCCGCTGTCACCGGAGGGTTCCAGGCCTGCCACTGCTTGTCCCATTCCAGGTATGTCCCAGGGCTTTCTTCACTCCCCCACCACCCTTCGCACATCTAGACCCGACTCCAGCCCGACGTCCAACTCTCGGGGCCACACTCGGCGGCGCACAGGTCTGCTAAGATGGCCCACGCGGCGCGGCCAGTAGCTGCAGGAGGGCAGCCGCTGGCGGGCTTCCCCGCCGCCAGTGCCCACCCCAGACAGACTCTCTCCTGGGCGCCTCCCACCCCCTGGCCGTAGAGCGCGCGCCCCGCCCGATGCCCCCGCGGGCCGAGCCCGCGCCAGCCACGATGAGCAAATGAGCGCGAGCGAGGGCATGAAATTTAAATTCCACTCAGGGGAGAAAGTGCTGTGCTTCGAGCCTGACCCCACCAAGGCGCGAGTGCTGTACGATGCCAAGGTGCCGCCGCGGAGGGGCAGGGAGGAGGCGCGGGCTGGGGACCCCGGGACGGGTGGCGGATGCGGATGCGGGTGCGGACGGCGGAGCAGGGGAAGTGGCGGGGCCCGGCACTGCATGCCGGCGGCTCCTCGGCTTGCGCGGCGCCGTGCGTGCAGCAGGGGGCGCTCTCGGGGCGCCGCGCGGGGGAGTCGGGGCCCGGACGCTTCCGCTTCCGCCAGGCGCGGGGCTGCGCACGCGCCATCAGAAACCTCGCGCGTGCAGTGTCGCGAGGCTGGGGCCGCGACGTCGGTTTGCGCACGCGACGCCAGCGAGGGCTGCGCGTCGTGGAGGTCGCTTGCCGGCGGCCTTCACCTTCTTGTTAGATTTCTCGCCATTCTGCGCGGCCCATCGTCGCGTGGAATCGTGTCTGGGCCCGACCCCTCCCAGTAGGCCGCGACCCCCCACCCGAGGGGCAGTGTTGACCCGGTGCTTTCGTCCCGCGGGGTCCTGCAGCATTTAGGTTTTCAACCCCCGAGTCGCGCCCCGTGCCCGTCCAAGTTTCGGGGACTGGGGGGAGGTAGAGGGAACACTAAAGTTCCTGGGGCCTAGATGACGAGTGGGAGTGGGCACCGCAGTCCGGGGTTGGGGGCTGGCCTCGGGCTCCGGGTGCTTCTGGGCGACTCTGGCCTTAAGTGGACTTTCCGAGTCCTCTTGGGTTTTGCGAGTTCTGTTTTCGGGCTCCGCCCCCGCAGCCTCTGGCTGTTTGCTGTCCCACCTCCCGCCCCGCCTTGAGCCTCCCTAGGGGTGACACGCCCCATCATTTGCCCCAGATGTTCACTCTAGGGACCCCTCTGGGAGGGATGGCATAATCGGCCAGCCGTCCTGGCACTGGACGCGGCTGAGCTGGGGAGACTACAACTCCCAGAGGTCTCAGGGTTGCAGCTCTCTTGTCTGGCCTGGACTCCTTCGTTAGTGACAAATCGGTCGCCCAATGGCTTTAGAAGCTGAACCCAGTCTCAATATCAGAGACCAATCGCGGGTCGGTTGGAGGGATGTTTCCTATTTTGAGGCATCCACTCAGGAAAAAAAATGGAATTGAAAGGAAAAATGTTTCAACCCAGCTTTCAGTCTAAAAAAGGAGAGAATGCTTTCTTTTCTTTTAAAAAGAGATCTATGATCTAGTTTTCTGATCTAGCTTCCAATATTCTTTACGTTCTGTCATTTGTGGACAATATTTCCTGGTTTCAGATTGTCGATGTTATTGTTGGGAAAGACGAAAAAGGCAGAAAGATCCCAGAATATCTGATCCATTTTAATGGTTGGAACAGAAGGTGAGTGTACTTGTTAAACGGGATTGAAAACTGATCATCTTTGCAAGACAAGAACATTGCAAACTTAAGTTTTAGAAACACTTGTAGAAAAGCTTCACTTCCTGTTTCTGGTCTTTTATCAAACCTTGCCTCTTCTGAAGAATGATTACTTTTAAGTCAATTATATTTGGATTCTCTGTGGGTAATTCTAGAAACCCTAGTTGTTTCTGTGTCTGCATGAGTTCTTTTTCAGTTTATTTGCATCTTTTTCGTGATTTAAAAATGTTTAGTTTTTTAAAATGTAAGTACTTCTGGGACACTTCTGTTTCTGTGAGGTGCTTTTAGCATTTGTTTCAGATCAAACTAAAATACTGAATTTTACATGCTTTTTCTTTTTTTGTTTGATCAGCTGGGATAGATGGGCAGCTGAAGATCATGTCCTTCGTGACACCGATGAAAATCGGAGATTACAGCGTAAATTGGCAAGAAAAGCTGTAGCTCGCCTGTAAGAATACAAAAATCATGACATACATGTTATTCAATGTGTTTTCTTCTAGTGTTTAGAATTTTAAAATATAAAAGTAAAAATATGACAAACATGGCTTATTAGTAACTTTATATAAAGTGTGTTCGTGAAGAATTGCTCTTGTGTTCTAAATGCTGTGTTTTCAGAGAGGTTACTGTATAATCTTCTGAAGTGGAGATTAACATTTATGTTCTAGGATTTAATGATTTTTAGGTCCTTAAGAATTGTTGTTATATCTTGTTTGTACTTCAAGACTCATATCAGTCAGCATCAAAATTTGTTTCAGTTGTGTTTATTTTCTCTCAGAAGAAGCACAGGAAGAAAGAAGAAGCGCTGCAGGTTGCCTGGTGTTGACTCTGTCTTAAAAAGCCTCCCTGTTGAAGAAAAAGATGAAAATGATGAAAACTGTGAGTGGCTTGACTTCATTTTCTCTGGCTGAAAGAACTTTTACCCAGTCCTTTTATACCACAGGATTGAGGGGTAGGAGTCATTGCAGTTACAGACAAGGAAACGTTTTAAGCTCATCACATATAACATGTGCCCCTTTTGTTTTTTAACAATTAAAGTAGCGGTCAGTTAGTCCATAATACCTCATTGGTCTTGCTCATAACCACTGTCTTTTCAGCCAGTGTCTTTATCTGTACTAACCCCTCAT
The DNA here is from genome assembly GCF_002007445.2 of Ailuropoda melanoleuca. Lineage (NCBI taxonomy): Eukaryota > Metazoa > Chordata > Mammalia > Carnivora > Ursidae > Ailuropoda > Ailuropoda melanoleuca. The sequence continues at coordinate 8,926,517 of NC_048238.1, forward strand.
GTTTTCTTCTTGGCACTTCCTGAGCCTTGGCCCCAGTTATGAATGCAACAGAGAACCGTAGAATTCTATGTGACTAAACACTTTCAGATCACTAACTTGTGTGGGTTTTGCCTTCATTGAAATTGGTGTCATATTTCTCAAAATAAATTTCTATTCTGAAAGATACAGTATTTGGGTTTGGCATTTAAAATCTATGCAGGACTACAGTTAATTATTGCCAGTGGTAGGACACACACTCCACCTTGAAGAATTATAATTGTAAAGGTTAGGGAAGTATATGAGGCCGGTTCGCCTGATAGTTTTTGTTTTCCCTAGCAATAAGCAGTTCCTCTGATGACAGTAGTGAAGAAAAGGATGAAGAAATAAGTGAAGAAAGTGATATTGAAGAAAAGACGGAAGTGGTATAAAGTTTCTATTGTAAAAACCCTGTCTTTGGCATATATTTAGTGGTAAAATTATGTGATAAAATTATTCAGTTGCAAATCATTTTGTAAAAATGCATTGCTTTAACCAGATACTATAAAGTTGTACTTGATCTTTAAAGGAAAATAACCCTTATTTATATTTATAGTCACTGTATGAACCTCTTGGTGGGTCTTTTAACCCATAAAGTGTTTTCACAAATCATAGTTACCTCTTTCTTTCCATTGTGGCCATGAACTTTATTTTTATAGTGGTGATCAGTTTTTAAATGTCATGTATCAGGGTTTGGCATCTTCTGCCTGCCTTCAAAGTTAACATAAATCTCACTGGCAAACTTAAAAGGGGGAGAAGCAAAATTAGTATTGGCAACATGGTTGGTGCCCTAAAACACATTAACTTGGCCTTTAATGTACTTTTCTCTAGGACATGTGGCATTCTGGTATGACTGTTGAGGATTAACGGAGTTTGTTTCATAGTAGGCTCTCCTGTGTTAGTCTTCCTTTGGGTATAGACTCTCTTACTGTTACGAGTAGTTAAAAATGAAATTGTGATATTGCAGAAGGAAGAACCGGAGCTGCACACAAAAAGGGAAATGGAAGAAAGAACAATAACTATAGAAATCCCTGAAGTTCTGAAAAAGAAGCTTGAGGATGATTGTTACTATATCAACAGGAGGAAACGGGTATGCAGGGAGAATACCTAAAATACGGATTTGTAATAGAGCTTTCCTTTAGCCATATTTTACAGTCACAGACTCAGGCAGTTAAGAACCTTGTAAGAATGAAATTCATATTTTAAGTTTTGTACTGAATTAGGTTTTAAAGTTCTCTGACAGTACTGCTCTGCTGCTGATTGAATTAAGGCATGCAGAGTCTTTCCCAGCCTTGGCTTCCTTTAGAATCCTCTAGGGAGCTTTGTCAAACTCCTTATGCCTGGGCTTCATTCAAGAGGTTAAGACATGGGGCGCCTGGGTGGCTCAGTCGGTTAAGCGTCCAAATCCAGGGTTTCAGTTCAGGTCTTCATCTCAGGGTTGTGAGATCAAGACCCGCATCAGGTTCTGCACTCAGTGGGGAGTCTGCTTGAGATTCTTTTTCTCCCTCTGTTCCTCCCCCCTCCACCTTACACACTCACATGTATGTGCTTTCTCAAATATTTTTAAAAGAAGTTAAGACATAATTGATCTGTTATGGAGGCTGACTGTGGACATAGTCTCCCCAGGTGGCTGTAATTGATCATTAAGATGTGAATCACTGCTTACATTTATTTTTTAAATTCATACTGTAATTTTCATGGGGATATGATTAGTAAAAGCAATCATAGAGCCTCAAAGCATGTTTACTTAAAAGATTCTCCTCAAATAGAATTGGCTTTATTTTTGAGTTAAAAAATTTATATAGACAAGAGCACCGTTTCTTGGAATATACGGTTTATACAATGAGATGCATGCATCAGATGTCTCTATTTTTATTAACAGTTAGTGAAACTTCCATGCCAGACCAACATCATAACTATTTTGGAATCCTACGTGAAGCATTTTGCTATCAATGCAGCCTTTTCAGCCAATGAGAGGCCTCGTCACCATCATGCTATGCCACATGCCAATATGAATGTGCATTATATCCCAGCAGAAAAGAAGTGAGTAGTGAGGAAGGGGGGGATTGATGTCTCAATGGCTCTCTCTTTGTGTATTAGAAAAGTGACTTCCATTTAGAACAGGTGACACTCTATTTTTGTAATTTGGAATTCGTTTAATATATCACTCGATTAACTTATTAATTCATTTAGGGACAAATTTAATACCAAAATATTGTCCCATTTTCAAAATGCTCAATAACTATTTAGGTATCTGGTCTGGATATATTGAGTATGCACTGCTTCAACACCAAAACCAGTTTTGTTCAGCGGTATAATATAGGAAGGTAACTCTTTGTTCTTGAGAGGCACCAGAATGGGCAAATAAAATTTGATCAAAGCTTGTTTACAAATAGGTTTTTATTCAGCCAGGATAATTGCGTTCATAGCCTGCTTTGTGCATGTGACCCAGCAGGATTAGAGTCAGACAGGCAGATTGTTTGATTTGAAACAAGTATTAAGAGTAGTTCATCAGGTCTGCCCGCTTCAGCTCCCAGTATTGGGGTCTGTCCATCTTCTTCAGCACGGGCTGCTTGGGTTCTTCATGTGGCACTGAACGTACTCATTTGTGTTCAGTGCAGTAAGTTAAAATTACTGGTGTACTTTTTTCACTTTATGTTACAGATCAGTGTTTCCATTTAGTTTTTTGTTGGCAGCATCTACAAACTCACTGTAGTGTTTATGTATGTTGGTGTAAAATATAGCATTTAAGTTTAAAACTTTGCCTTATTAAAAACATGCAACTTCATTATGACATTTTGGAAAGTATTTACTGCATCTCTAATCTCTTCTTATTCTCCTAGCGTTGACCTTTGTAAGGAGATGGTGGATGGATTAAGAATAACCTTTGATTACACGCTCCCACTGGTTTTACTCTATCCATATGAACAAGTTCAGTATAAAAAGGTGACTTCATCCAAGTTTTTTCTTCCAATTAAGGAAAGTGCCACAAACACTAACAGGTAAGTCTGCAGTTTGACTTTCAGATGTCGGCAACCGGATAGTTGACTCTGTCTTTGAAGATTTCCATCTAATGCTATGGGGCCAACAGATTTGGAGGAGGAGATTGAAAAGTGGAGTTTTTTCCTGGGTAACCTAAGTCATTCACTTTCAAATGGCTCTAAAAGATTTTACTAAGTGAAGATTCCAGTGTGAGAACTTGGTTTGAATTTGGGCAGCTAACCTTTCTTTCCAAAGACAAGTGGGTTGACGAAGGCAAAGGCTGAGAAGGGCAGAAGATGTGGATTTGAATTTAGCTCCTTCACTTACTGGTTGTTTGACTTGAAAAGATGCCTTCTGAGCCTCTTCCTTTTGCCTCTGCACAATGGAAAGAACAGCTGCCTCCTTGGGTAGTTATTAAATGAGAAAGTTCACAAAGGGCTGGCCACCTTTTGCCTTCAACTAAAGGTTAGTTCCTTTCCTGCTCTGCTGTGTCACTACTTTCTTTCCTTGGTCACCAAGCATGCCCAAGCCTCTCATGTTTGGTTGGGGGAGGAGGGGCAGAAATCCCCAACCTGAAGTCTATACCTTCACCTATGCAAGCTGCTTCCCTATCTTCCTGTGCCTTTCTTCCTGAGATTGGTCTGTTCTCATGATTTCCACTTCTTCCTCTGCTCTTGCCTACTTTACACTCTGCCTTTGTCTACCAACTGCCCCTGCTAACTCTGCTCCCCAAGAGAGGGTACTAATAACTTCCCACTTGTCACAGGCCATGCTCTGCTTTGGCCACCTTTCCCCGCCATCCCCTTCTTCCTTCTCTTCATGGCTCCTTGCTCCTGGTTCTCTGTCTGCCTCATGGTCATTTCTTAGCCTGCCTGCCTTCCTCTCCCATTGGTTTCACCCTATGTAACAGGTGTGTGTGACTCTCTGGGGACCTGTGTTGATGTTCCCATGCCCTCCAAATCTCAAGGTTGTCTGTCCAGGGTGGACTGTGTGTTCCACAAAGCTTGGCGGATGCTTGTGGCTTTTCTTTCTAGTCTGTGAGTAGTTACAGGTGATGGATGAGATTACATGATATTCTTACTCTCTTTATTTAAAAAAAAAAACTTATCGAAGTATAGTTGACACAATGTTCCATTACTTTCAGATGTAGGACACAATGATTGCACAATTCTATGTGTTATGCTATGCTGCTCACCGCACGTTAGCTACCGTAGTAACCCTATTCTCTTGACCAGGGTTTCTCAGTCGTAGCCCTGTTGATATTTTAAAGATTTTTTTTTTATTTTTATTTATTCGACAGAGAGAGAGACAGCCAGCGAGAGAGGGAACACAAGCAGGGGGAGTGGGAGAGGAAGAAGCAGGCTCATAGCAGAAGAGCCTGATGTTGGGGCTCGATCCCATAACGCCAGGATCACGCCCTGAGCTGAAGGCAGAGGCTTAACCGCTGTGCCACCCAGGCGCCCCATTTTTTTTTTTTTGGCTTCAGACATGTTTATTCTTCCCTGTATTGCTTGTCCACAATAAACAATAAAATGTTTTGTCTTTTTTTTTTTAAAGATTTTATTTATTTATTTGACAGAGATAGAGACAGCCAGCGAGAGAGGGAACACAAGCAGGGGAATGGGAGAGGAAGAAGCAGGCTCATAGCAGAAGAGCCTGATGTGGGGCTCGATCCCATAACGCCGGGATCACACCCTGAGCCGAAGGCAGACGCTTAACCGCTGTGCCACCCAGGAGCCCCTGCCCTGTTGATATTTTAAAAGAGATCATTCTTTGTGGTGGGGCGTACTGTGCATCGTAGGCTGTTGAGCAGCAGCCCTGGCCTCTATCCAGTAGATGCCAGCAGCACTTTGCCAGTTGTGACAAGCAAAACAGCACTGTCTCCAGATAGTGCCACTGTCCCTCGTAGCGCAAAATGACTTCCAATTGAGAACCATTGCTATAAGATCAATACAAAAGGGGCATCACGTTCTTTAACGCCGGCGGGCCTTGCAGAGTTATCCAGAAAATTTAAATGATTAAATATGTCTGGTTACTCTTTAAGAAAACACTTGTTTTGCCACATTTGAAAGTCCAAGTTTAGAACTCTCCTGGAGTGGAGTCCAGAGTGTTTTCTGTTCTGTCTGAAGAAGGACATAGAAGAACTGCTCCAGTTTTGCAGAGATTCTCTGGGCCAGGTGTGTGTGATGCTCTCTCCTCTTCTTCCGTAGGAACCAGGAGGAGCTCTCTCCAAGCCCACCATTGTTGAATCCATCCACACCGCAGTCCATGGAGAGTCAGCCCACTACAGGTGAACCAGCCACCCCCAAAAGGCGCAAAGCTGAACCGGAAGCCTTGCAGTCTCTGAGGCGGTCCACACGTCACTCTGCCAACTGTGACAGGCTGTCTGAGAGCAGTGCCTCTCCTCAGCCCAAGCGCCGGCAGCAGGACACATCCGCCAGCATGCCAAAGCTGTTCCTGCACCTGGAAAAGAGTAGGTCCATTCTCAGGTGCGGGAAAGCCATTCACTTTGTGCTGGCCCTGTGCCAGCCTCTGCTCTCCTGAGGGGAGTCCAGCCGACAAGAGAGGCTGGGAGAAGAATGGGGATGAGTGCACAGTCACACCCAGATTCACCCACTTAGCTGTGGGAAATCCAGTCAGGGGTTTGGCTCCAACCAAGACTCAGGCGGCATTTTCCCTATGGCATGGAGAGAGGAGTCACCACACCTTCAGTTCTGCAGTTGGATGCTTGGCACCTGCTGCTTTAGCTGTGTCTCGTGGGTCTGGTAGCAGTAGCTCCCCATTCCCTCCCCCAGCCCTAATCTATCATGCTAGGCAACCACTAGTTACTTCCTGTCCCTATGGATTTGCCTCTTCTAGGCTTCAATTCCTGTCAATGGAATTATACAGTAAGTGACCTTTTGTCTGTGGCTTCTTTCACTTAGCATGTTTTCAAGGTTCATCATGTTGTAGCATGTATCAGTACTTGTTTCCTGTTTTTTTTCCTCCAAATAATCCAGGTACTGTCTTTTATGGTAGGAAAGTCTTTTTAAAGATTAATAATTTCTTTACTATTTGTGATAGTCGTCCAGCAGTCTAATTCAGTTGCTCTGTGATTTACAAGTGAATAATTAACATCTTTTCCTTTTGAAGAGACACCCGTGCATAGCAGATCATCCTCACCGGTTCCTCTGACCCCTAGCAAGGAAGGGAGTGCAGTGTTTTCTGGCTTTGAAGGCAGAAGAACTAATGAAATAAACGAGGTAAAAGCATTAGTGTTGCTGGTCATCCCCAGTGAGTCCTTCTTTCTGTGGTGCTTAAGTCCTGTGGGCGGAAATCAGGTTTCTTTAGAAACACTATGTTGCTCTTGCTGTGGATATTAACAAAATGCTTCATATGATGATGTTTAATACTGGTTTGGGTTTCTAAAATGAGAAAATTGCTAAGATTCCAGCCCGGTGCTTATGGTTATCTTTTAAGTAAGCACAAGTATTGAAATATATGAGCATTTTCATTTTATGGAACAGACGTCAACACACTTGTTCTACAGAGGTCCAGAGAGCAAATATTTTAGGCCTCGCAGGCCCCACAGTCTCCTTCAAGACTACCCAATTCCAAAAGCATTCATAGACACTATGTAAATGATGGGCATGCTGTGTTCCAATAAAACTTTATTTATGGACACAAAAATTTAAATATCAGATAATTTTCATGTTATGAAATATGGTTCTTCTGGGTTTTTCCAACTATTTAAAAATATAAAATTCGTTGTTAATAGTAGTACCAGTAGCCATCCCTTTGAGGGCATGTTATATGTTAGCATTGTGCCAGGTACTTGACCTAAATCATACTTGACCTCAGATTTTCTAGAACAGCCTTGCCATCAGGTTTTCCATTTTACAAGTGGGGAAACTTCATTTAAAAATTCTGTTTTTAAGGCTAGTTAACTGATGTGTAGGTAGTGAGTGTTTTGGGGATTCAGGAGATGTCTTAATTAGTCTACTGGGATATTCTGTGAATCTCGCCTAGGAGGTAGGATTTCCCTGTTTCTGTGCATAGGGGAGATGGCTTTACTAGGGAAAGAGAACATTTAATGATGAGGGTTGGCAAACTTCTTCTGTAAAGGGTCAGATTGCAGATATTTTCAGGGTTGTGTACCATACAGTGTCTTTCGAGATTATCCTACTCTGCTGTAGCATGAGAGCTACTCATAAATGAATGGGTGTGGCTGTGTGTCCCCAGAATTTATTCATGTACACCAGTAATTGAATTTCATAATGATTTTTCACATCATGAAATATTTATTCATGTGATTTTTATTAACCATTTAAAAATATAGCAGTCATTTTTGGCACAAGGGGGTTGGGCTGGATTTGGCAGAAGGCCTTAGTTGGCTGACCCCTGGTAGAAAAGCTGGAAAGCTTAATCTATTTTACAATGACACTGAGGGAAAGTTAGGAAATTCCTATTACAGCAGTCCCTAACGTCCTGTTTTTCAGACAAGGCCCTGCAGGTGTTACTAAGGGAGTCCTGTTTGTTTTAAAAGGCACATGAATATTCGGGCAAGGCCATTCCCACTCAGGTCAATAGTGCAAGCCCACCATCTAGTGGTTATAGGTACAGCTGCAAGCTCTAGCAGAATAGGATTTCTAGTAAGACAGGTTCTCAACAGTGACTCGTGAGACCTTAAGGAATTCCCATCTTCGTGAGTGCCTCTCTCTCGGTGTGTTTTAATAAAAGCTCTGCATCCAAATCTGAGACTCTCTGTTCACTGACCTACTGCATCAGGGTAGGGTCTGGATGTACACGTTTACGATTCACAGGTGGTTGTCTATATACCCCAGTTGAGAATACCTCTGCTGGAAACCTGTTTTCCCCCATGAAATTTATCTTTGGTAAATAGAAGATGATATACTGCATTGAAATGCAGAGTTGAATGAGCGAGGTCGGCTGGCCTGCTAACTAGCCAAATGACCGTCCTTTGCACACACATGTGTCTCATGATTCCAATGATTGCAGATTCTCCTATGTTAACTTCAAGTATCACTGTCAAAACAGTTGCTAAGCTGCATTTGTGTGCACCAAGGCTGAGGTGCTGGGCATGGAATAAAGCTGCTGAAACCAAATCCCTCCCTTCGGTGATCTACACCACAGAAGGGTTGGTGGGGGGCGATGAGGCCAGGGCTGAAGCTTGGACTTCTAGCAGGGAGCCATACAGCACCATGGTGAGACTTACTCGCTTCTACAATTTCACTGTGTTAAATTGAGTACATCAGCCTTTCTGGGGTGGTTTTGGCATCCTTCTGCCTTGTCTTATAGAGGATTTTCTTTGGCCCTACCGTATTTCCGGATTAAACTTGACAGATCCCAAAGGCAAAGCAGCAACTCAGTAAAATAGTCCTATAATTTGCTGAAGTATTTCTGTGGAGGCTCATCAGAGAGCTTTTAAATACAACTCTGACTTTAACAAAAGCCCGAAATCCACCCACAGTTCTGAAATTTAGAAGGAAGGAAAAGAAATTGGTTACCAGGGTTGAAGTCTATTTTCACTCAACTCAGTGGTTCAGATTAGTTTCCAAAGTGAATCAAATATATCAGGAAATTAAGGAATCTTAAAACAATAGTAATATTACTCAAAACACGTTTGGGTTACTTTTTACTACTACATTCTTTAACATGAGTTCCAATAAAGGAAAAGGGACAAAATGACCAAAACAGTTACAGAGAGTGAGAGGGAGAACCAGGCTTCCCGCTGAGCAGGGAGCCCGACATGGGGCTCAGTCTCAGGACCCTGGGATCATGACCTGAGCCAAAGACAGACACAACGATTGAGCCACCCAGGCGCCACCATGCTTTATTTTTATAAGCTTGTCCTTATTTTGACATAAAGCCATATTTTTTCCCTACATGCAATTTATTGTTAGAACTTTTTGGTGATTAGAAGTGTCTCCATGTGGCCAAGGAAGGTGGGTCCTCACGTGATTTAAAAGGCAAAAATGTTTTGAAAAAATTATAGGAAACTATAAGATATATGCTGATATGTAATCAATATGGAAAGCGCATACCTTTATCCTCCCAAACTGTATAAATCATAATTTCACCAATAAGAAATGGACATTTAACATTTTGGTATAGGGGCGCCTGGGTGGCTCGGTCGTTAAGCGTCTGCCTTTGGCTCAGGGCGTGATCCCGGCACTCTGGGATTGAGCCCCACATCAGGCTCCTCTGCTGGAAGCCTGCTTCTTCCTCTCCCACTCCCCCTGCTTGTCTCTCTCTCACTGGCTGTCTCTGTGTCAAATAAATAAAAATAAAATCTTTAAAAAAAACCATTTTGATATATACTTCTTGGTAGTTCTGTGTATTTACATAATAATTATACACAATATTTTCCAACTGTCATATTGAACTTCGTTATTTTATAGCTTGATCCTTTTCAACATAATGCATTATACTCTCATATATGCCAAGATCGTGCCCTTAAAGAGCTTCATGGGAAAGTTAGAGGGGTGGCTTTCAAAATTCCACATTGGTTTGTTGTTACTGTTTACTCTCATTTTCTGGTCCAGCTGTGAAGCAACTCCTTAGTTGCTAGAAGGACAGGAAGCTTGGGAGTGAGAACGTGACACTCAATTTGAGATGAGAACCTCAAAGCAAGTGTATTTCTGCTGGGATTCTGAATTTTGAGATTTTTTGATAACAGTGTTAGGCATGAATTGAAAGATTTGTTATTATATCTTTTCTCAGGTCCTCTCCTGGAAACTTGTACCCGACAGTTACCCGCCAGGTGATCAGCCGCCTCCACCCTCTTACATTTATGGAGCACAACACTTGCTACGATTGTTTGGTAAGAAATCCTGGTCCCTGCTTTCTTCCTTCCTCCTCCCCTTCCCCTCCACTTTGGGGTTTTTTTAATTTTCTTTTTTTTTTAGTAATCTTTATACCCAGTGTGGGGCTCAAACTTACGACCCTGAGATCAGAAGTCCCATGCTTTTCCAACTGAGCCAACCCGGCACCCCTCCACTTTGGTTATAACACCCTTGTTAGTTTATGCACATCTTGTGGTAATTTTGAGGATCTAAGAAAAATCATTGAAAAATGACCTTAAAAAAAAGGCACTGAATGAATCTTAAATTTCATAAACATTGTGTTTGTACCATTTTACCACTGTACTTGTGTTCAATAAGAATTTTTGGTTTTGTTTGATAATGTAGATATTAATTTCAGTTTGAGTAGGATAAACAAGACCCTCAATGTGTCCTGCTCATTGCCAGAGTCTGCCAATTGTAAATGGCTTTGGCTTTGGTTTTGTTTTTAATGCAGTGAAACTTCCAGAAATCCTTGGAAAGATGTCCTTTTCTGAGAAGAATCTGAAGGCTTTACTGAAGCACTTTGATCTCTTTCTTAGGTATTTTAAATTTGTTTGTAAAAACTTACCTTTGCTGCCTTATATATGACTTTTTTGCACTTCTCCATAACAGATGTGGAAGCTAGCTCTATATTCTAAATAGTAGCAGTATTAGCTAAGTATGATTGATTCTAACTGTAATTGTAACATCGGGGTTTTTTGGCTTTCTTTTTTCTGTAATTTATTGTATAGAGGTAAAATTTTTTGTGTCACTAGAAGAATCCAGTTGGGTAACTGTGTGAATAGAAAACTTTTTACAGAAGTGATTGAGATTGATAATAATTTAGTTCTACATTTTTTATTTAGAAGTACCTTAAGTATTAGACTTTTCTTTGTTGCATATACATAAACCTAAATATTAGCATTTACAGGTTGGATTTTTGTGTTTAGAGTTAAGATAAATGACCAGTAGTTCATGCTGACAGTTTGTAAACTCAGAGAAAGGTATTGTTTCTTTCGTCCAACAGAGCCAGTCATCGTATCTTAGGATCATATGCCCTGAGGCTCTGCCCCCTACTCCTTGCACCATGCTGTGGGCCCCAGACTCACTTGGGCCCGTGGCCCAGCTCTCTCCCACCCAGAGGTCTATTGACCATTTCCTCTGCTTGGTGTTCAAGGATGCTCACCACACTGCCTTACCCAGCTCATCTATCTACCTGATCTTATTTCTTCCTTCTCTGTAAGGGGGTACCTCTTCCTTGTATTCAGACTCCAGCCTGCAAGAGCTAAACAAGTAGGATTTATCAGTGTGGAAAGTATTCCAGCCAGAGAAATATGTTTTCAGAGTTTTTAAAGGATATTTTTATGTAGACATTTTGAGTAAAGTGTCCATGAGTCCTTATTAGACTTTATTACACCTTATTAGAAACAATTATGAAAAATACACTCTTTCCTTCCAACCTTCCCCTCAAACACAATTCTATTTGGCATAAAGATTATGTAGGCCAACATCAAATAATGCCAATAAAATATGAAAAATAGCTGCAAGTTAGCTTAGGAAAGCCTGCTGATATTGAGGTATGCTCAGTATAAGTTAGAAATTAGCGTTTTAGGAATTAACTTAGAAAGATTTACAAATATAGCAGTTGGTTTTGAAAATGTATCCAAAACGTCAACTAGAGAATCAGTGGACTCAATAATCACTTTAAAAGTGGCACAATCCTCTGATAATGCAAAGAAGGTTCAACTGAGTTTTTAAGATGTGATTCTGAATGTGTAAGGACAGTTACACCGGCTGAATCTCCTTCTGCTGTGTGTCCGGCTGCTTCCCTCCCACTTCACTGACAAGAGCACATGCCTAAAACCCCATCGTGTGGAGGCAGAGAAATGGGCACTTACTCTTTTACAAATCTAGTCCTTCAAATCTTTTTCTATTGAGGATAACGCCATTTCCTGGTTTAAAAAACCCTTTTAAAAATTACATTAAAGAAACAGTCTGCTGTATGTAACAAACATTTTCTTAAAAATAAATAATTAGGGGGCGCCTGGGTAGCGCAGTCGTTGGGCGTCTGCCTTCGGCTCAGGGCGTGATCCCGGCGTTCCGGGATCGAGTCCCATCGGGCTCCTCGGCTGGGAGCCTGCTTCTTCCTCTCCCACTCCCCCTGCTTGTGTTCCCTCTCTCGCTGGCTGTCTGTCTGTCACATAAATAAATAAAATCTTTTTAAAAAATTAATAAAATAAATAATTAATTAAAATGAAAAAAAAAATAAAAAAAATTTAAAAAAAATAAAATAAAAGTGGCACAATCCAAAGAAGAAAGAGTTAGCTATCTAATGAGCTTTGATTCGGTTTTAATAACGAAGGTATTAGGTTTATCCTTACATTTTTTGGAATTTGGACAGGTGGAAAGAGGCTGGAGAAGTAAGCATGAAACTAATTAGCTGTGGTGAAATCTTTGACATTTCAGATACAAGATAGCATCTGCACAATGTGAACTTTTGAATGATTGTCCTTATCGTAATATCCATCATCAGACATAAGTCAGCCTTGTTTGTTTATGAGTTTTGCTACTATAAGCTAAAACTGTAACACCATTTGGAATGGCAAATTAGGACCCGGATACCGTTTACTATTTATACTATTCAATTTTGAATTAGCTTAACCTGTAGAAAGTATTGGGAATTTCTCAAGTGACATTTGTTGAGTTTACAGCTTTTTTAAAAAAGATTTTATTTATTTGAGAGCGAGCGAGCATGAGCAGGGAGAAGGGCAGAGGGAGAAGCAGGCTTCACCGCTAAGCAGGACTCCATCCTAAGATCCTGGGATCATGACCTGAGTGGAAGGCAGACGCTTAACAGACAGAGCCAGATGCTTAACTGACTGAGCCACCCAGGCACCCTGAGTTTATAGTTTTTTGTAGTTTATTTTTATTTTTTTAATTATTTATTTGACAGAGAGAGAACGTGCACAAGCAGGGGGAATGGTAGGCACAGGGAGAGGGAGAAACAGGCTTTCCGCCAAGCAGGTAGCCCAGTGCAGCCCTCAATCCCAGGACCCTGGGATCATGACCTGAGCCTAAGGCAAATGCTTAACCGCCTGAGCCACCCAGGTGCCCCAATACAGTTTGTTTTTATAACAAGAAAATCCAGTTGTCAGAGCCCTTTTTTTTTTTTTATACAGTGTTTGTATAATGATGCCTGCCACCTCGTGGAGTTTAGGTTCTATTTCTCTTTGTACACTTGATAGTGAAAGGATCCTAATGAAATGGCAATTAATGTAGAAGCCAGATATACGCAATGAAAGTGATCAGTATATAGAAATCAAGATTATATTCATTTTTTTTCTTTGGAATACCAAAAAAGGAAGAAATGTTAGAATGGTTGCAAGCTAAAATTTTGCTTGCTGGTGTTGAGTACTCACTGTAAAGATCATCAGGGCCATTTTCTTCTTTTCCCAGGTTTTTGGCTGAATACCATGATGACTTCTTTCCGGAGTCTGCCTATGTTGCTGCCTGTGAGGCGCACTATAGCACCAAGAACCCCAGGGCGATTTACTGAAGTTTTGATGGTTCTAGAAGAACAGCTTCTCTGTCTAGCTTTGTACTCTAGGTTCCCAGTGTAGATCTAGGGAGATGGTGGACCTTCTTTACAGAGTTGACACCCACCCCTGGGGGCTCTGGCAGAGGTGGGCCCATTTGTTTGAGTTGCTTACATACTATAGTTATTTCTGTTAAGGTTTACTTCATAGGTGCCTGAACGGCCTCCAGCATGAGACCCTTGCCACCGTTCATGTCATCTGTGACAGCAGGAAAAGAACAGCTGTGTTCACAGTGAAGCGTTAATGAGAGTATGTGGAGGTCAGGCTGTTTCATTCAGTAGCTATTCAAGTTAATTTGTTAGCAATGACCATGTTTTTTAGTTATTTGTTAGTATTAAGCAAAATTGTTTTCCAAACTGTTTTCATTCTTATGATGAGGCTCAACAACTCTGTCCCACAAATTTTAGTTTTGCTTGGAAATCACAAAGTAGTCCCAGAATATTTTAGAGGGAATTGATATTGATGGCAAAAGAAAATTTGCAGTCACACATTTGCTTGTTAGAGTTCCTTTTCTCCAAAACCTTATTTTTGGTAATCTAAATAAAGTGTTGCCTCTCTTGTTTGAGATTTTACAGCTATACTTTGTTGTGTAATGTTATGATTCCCTTTCTGTAAAACCTTATTTTTGGTGATCTAAATAAAGTGTTGCCCATCTTATTGCAAAAACAGGAGTTTTCACTCTGGCTTTGTCCTCTTTCTTTGTTTCAAAGGAACAGTGAGGTAATCTCTTGACTCATAACTTTTTGTTTTATTTTGTTTTACTTTTGTGCCTTTTTTGCTAAGGCCGTTTGTTTTCTGTCCCTCTTTGATTTTGCCCCACTTGGTGGCTTGATCAGAAGGTGGCTACTGGGAGTCAGTGCAGTTTTTTGCTGTCTTGCTGCTGCCCTCTGAGGTGGTCTGGGGCCAACACATTTATCCTTGTCCACCATTACCAGCTGATGGTCTCTGCAGTCACCCTTCTAATCCTCGTTTTAATCTCTCATGTGCCCCCCTGTTCCCCAGAATGCTTGAAAGGAAAACATTAGCATGATCAATGTAATACTTAACTGCAAGGTTTGGCAGTTTAGGAAAATAACAGTTTAAAAATTGACAAGAGGAGGATAACATAATTTTTATGAAAATGGCCTAGACGTTGAAGAAAGTTGTAATTCAATTAAAGGGATCCCAGTACCATACAAGCCTTGACTATAGTGCCTGCCTTTTCTTGTAGCTCAGTTCAGTTTAACTTAACTCCCAAAGACCATTGGTCGTGAATGACAAAGGCCACAGGGGATTTTTTAAAAATCTAAAATGGTTCAATGGTTCCATCAAAGAGACTTCTGCACATACTGACCAATGAGATGCAGAACCTGTAAATCCGAGTAGACATCATCTTAGTGTGGTTAGTAGCCAAGTAAGACTCAGGTTTTTGGTGTCTAATTAGGAATAGCACTGAGTTCATACTATGTTTCATCTCCATTTGGATTATGCAGTGGCTCTTTAATTAAATCTGGTACACCTGCAGTGTGCTCTGAATTGCTGAAAAAGTTTAATCAGTAATTATTCATGGCCTGGAAAAGAAAAAAATTTCCCTTACGAGAATCTCCTTCCTTAATGTCTCCAGTGAAATGAACACAGACTATCTCTGGGAACATTTACACAGTTGCTACCTTGAGTTTACAATTCATTCATTATCTAATAATGAAAAATTTTCTTCTACAAGGCATTTCCTAATCATAACTTCCTTTAAGCTAATTATTTGCAGCTTAGGTTGATTTAAAGAACTTCAAAATGTCCCTTTATTATATATCATTAATAATTTTTCAAATAATAAATTAGTTAAAAATATGATTTAAATGTCTAGACCATTCTAAAAATTATGTTGTCTTCTTCTTGTCAATTTTTTTTTTTTTTAAAGATTTTATTTATTTATTCGACAGAGATAGAGACAGCCAGTGAGAGAGGGAACACAAGCAGGGGGAGTGGGAGAGGAAGAAGCAGGCTCATTAGTGGAGGAGCCTGATGTGGGGCTCGATCCCCTAACGCCGGGATCACGCCCTGAGCCGAAGGCAGGCGCTTAACCGCTGTGCCACCCAGGCGCCCCTCTTCTTGTCAATTTTTAAATTGTTATTTTCCTAACTGCCAAACCTTGCAGTTAAGTATCACATTTATCGTGTTAATGTTTTAAGTCATTTAAAGGTATATTGAAAATATTTCAATAACTTGTATATCAGGCCCTCATACTAGGACTTGGAAAAGAACATTCAAGAACAAAAAAACCCACTTCTGTCTAAACAGAAGTAGATTTATAAATCATTCTGTAGTACAGTGTGCACAAAAAAAGCAAAAGAAAAATTGATTGAGACGCCTGGCTGGCTCAGTCGATAGAACATGTGACTCTTGATCTCAGAGTCGTGGGTTCAAGCCCCATGTTGGGTGTGGAGTCTACTTAAAATAAAAAAAAAATTTTAAACTATCAATTTATAAAAGTTGACGTCTGTCATTAGATTTTATTAACTCTGTTATAATGTCTATCTCAACTGTAATTTGAGGAAGTGCAGTTACCCTGGTTTTCCATTGTTTTAATAACTCAGTGGCCTCTGCCCTTTAATGTTTAGCTTGTCAACAATCAGTTTATCTGGACATTTCCTGACAGCCACCTCCTGTGGTGCCAGAACCTGTGCTAGGTGTTGGGAAGGTATGATCCTTGGTGCAGAGTGCACTTAAGATTGATTTTTCCTTAAGTTCTATATTAAGGAATTGTGTTATTTTCACCAGTTCTTAATTGTAACAAGTCTAATGTAATCATAAATGGCAACGTTTTCCAAAATTAACCTTCCCGTGTCCAAGAAAGAAGGGATAGTTCTATTAATTGATATATGCATGTCAGTTTAGGTAAGTTTGATTATTAAGTTTTTGCTAGTTTAAGAATCTGGCAAGATGATAAGGGACTTGATATCCATTGGGGAAGGGAGTTTCAACAGATTAAAAGCAGTAATTTGGGGAAATCGTGTTTACTTCACAATGAGCTAAAACTTCTCAGTAAACCAATTAAATCCTTTTTTAAGCAATGCAATTGGAAAGACACCTTTTTGTTCTAATTCTGTTTGTCTTATTCTTGTGCCAAATTCTTCCTGATGCTCATCTGGGACAAAGCATTAGCGCATATTTAAGTTAATTGAGTTGTGGTATTTTTACCTAGTTCCAGTAAAAAGAGAATGCTACTTTCTGCCTCTTTATTCCCTGGAATACATCTAAACTCAAAGTGAATTTTGTAAATGGCCATTTCTTTGCTTTAGCTTTTCCTCTGATTAATGAGCAGAATGTAAGTCCCCTGTAAATGTGCACAAGGCCTGGGATGAGGTGCTTAGCTAGCTCCTCTCTCTGCATGTTGACTGGAGCATCTATTGGGACCCTAGCCCAGACCATCTTCTCAAGATTATACATGTTGCCGATGTGCCTCATGCATTGATAAGCCTACATGTTATCTCTGCCCTCACACACCAAGGACTAAAATTAGCATCAGTGGGTAAATGAGCAAGTGTTCATGTGGTGGTGGACAGTCGGCCGTGCACTCGGGAAGGTGGAGATTTCTGAGGAGGAAAGGAAGAGAAAAGCAACAAAAGGTCTGCTTTAGAAATGGAGAAGGAGGGGTGCCTGGGTGGCACAGCAGTTAAGCGTCTGCCTTTGGCTCAGGGCGTGATCCCAGCTGTTATGGGATTGAGCCCCGCATCAGTCTCCTCTGCTATGAGCCTGCTTCTTCCTCTCCCACTCCCCTGCTTGTGTTCCCTCTCTCACTGGCTGTCTCTATCTCTGTCGAATAAATAAATAAAATCTTTAGGAAAAAAAAAAGAAATGGAGAAGGATTGGGATGCTCTTGCTGGGTGAAATGCACTAAGCCTCCCCTTCAGCTCTCTAAGATAGCTCTGCCAAAATAAGACTTTAGGAAATGGATTTGTACTTTTGACCTTTTGTGGAGATGGGTTGCCAGGCTGAGACTGGCCTCTAGGCAGGTGGGACAAGAGCAAGGGCACCCCAGTAGTTGGGAACATCAGGTTTATATGTTCTTTTCACTCATCAAAAGGATTCCAGGAAAAGCCAGACACAAGAGGCCATATATTCTATGATTCCATTTCTATGAAAAGTCCAGAATAGATAAACCATAGGGACAGAAATTAGACTAATGGCCTTTAGAGGATGGGGAGTGGAGGGAATTGGAACTGGCTGCTAATAGGTCTGAGGTCTCCTTGGGGTGGTGGAATATTCTGGAATTAGTAATCATTGCCCCCCTGTGATTTTACAAAAAACCACTGAATCGTATGCTTTTAAAGGGTGAAATTTTACAGTATGTGAATTATATCTAAGTTGAAACAGGGAGATCTGGGGATTGGATATGCCTACAACTCAAGAAAAATACACCATGAAAATGCATTTTTGAGAACTGAAAAGCTATTTGATTCAATACGTCAACATGGCTTCTTTTTTAAGATTTTATTTATTTGAGAGAGAGAGGGACAGAGATAGCAAGAGAGCACAAGCGGGGCGGAGAGGGAGAAGCAGGCTCCCCGCTGAGTAGGGAACCAGACATGGAGCTTGATCCCAGGACCCTGGGATCATGACCTGAGCTGAAGGCAGACGCTTAACCAACTGAGCCACCCAGGCGTCCCTCAACATGCCTTCTTTAATGCACCATTGGCTAAGGCAGGCCAAGATTCCTTTTCTCACTCCACTTCCACTGAGTTCACACTTCACCTGAAGTTCAGAAAACACAGTGCTGTGCCTTCCTACAGTTTCCTTTGTGAGCAAATACAGAGTTGACAGATCTTCAAACTTTCTTGACTTCCAAATTCTGCATGGTGGGGCATAAGGAATAAGTATATAAGCAAAAAAAGTTAATAAACAGAAGTTAGTGACAGCAAAAATGGCATGAATTAAGAATAATGCAAACCATTGCCAGTTCATGTTTACAAGTTTTCATGTTTTGGAATTTCTTTACAACATCAGTCTTTATCCTTCCAGAAGGTCGTGAAAAATCATAGGTAGTAAAGTGTTCAACTGTGTTTTTCTATCGATTTGTACTTTTCTCACTCAGATTTACAATTTTCAGTGGAATGATTTAGTAAGTCATTTTGGAGATCTGCTTTGGTACAAGGTAAATTACACCAGCCTGCTGATTTTATTTACTGCTCA
The DNA here is from genome assembly GCF_002007445.2 of Ailuropoda melanoleuca. NCBI lineage: Eukaryota > Metazoa > Chordata > Mammalia > Carnivora > Ursidae > Ailuropoda > Ailuropoda melanoleuca. Next base: position 8,945,103 of record NC_048238.1, read on the forward strand.
ATCTTCACTATTGTAAAGGTGACTTCTGAGACAATTTCGGGTCGTCAGCATCTATTAGTTGTTTATTATTATCCAGAAAATGGGGTGAGATGATTTGTGAGCTGTATAGAAACACACCTATTAGTGTTAGAGGAGGAAGGTTATTTAAGTGTGTTTGGGCAGTACATAAAACGAAGTCTGAAAGCCTGAAATGGAGGGAAACCTAGTAAGATTTCTTTTGATATATGATTGTTCATCTTATCATTTATATTCTGTAGCACATAAAGTTTAACCAATCATAGCATTGAAACCCTTTGTTAATTTGGTGGTCCATAGGAAGCCATGGTGTGGTAGATGGATTGAAAAATGTTTCTAAATCTTTACACACAAAATGCTACTAAATCTTTACACGCACACACACACACACACACACCCATATCCCTATCCCTAATCTTTTAAATGTGTATTTTTTTAAGTTTTTAATTTAAATTAAATTTAGTTAACATGTATTATTAGTTTCAGGTGTAGAATTTAGCGATTCATCAGTTGCATATAACACCCAGTGCTCATTACATCAAATTCAAATGTGAATTTTTAGTTTCTCTTACCAAGAGTTAGGATCCATTTTCCTTCGCCTTTTTTTTTTTTTTTTTTTTTTGGTCTGGCTTTTATTTTTCTTGAGCTGAGGGCTGACTTTCAATAGATCACAGCAAGGGAACTGCTCTGCTTAGTATGAAACCTACATTAGTCTGGCTTTGGGACTTGATTTAGCCAAGAAAATAGGGCAGAAGTGCTTCACTTCCCTTCTCTCCCTTGGAACCTTGCTGAGATGTGAACCAGCCCCAGGCTAACCTGCTGGATGATAAGAGACATGTTGCCTAGTTATTCTCATCACCCAGCCACCTACCAGCCAACTGCCCCACATGTGAATGAAACCATTTCAAACCAGCCAACCCCCAGCCTACCTGCAAGCCCACTACAGATGCAGAGACAAGCGAACCGAAATCTGCCAAACTTAGCCTAGGTTAGAACCACCCAGTTGACCCATATATTGTTGATCCATAATGAATGCTTATTGTTTTAAGCCACTGTGTTTTGGGATAGTCTGTTATGTAGTAACAGCTAACATCACAACATGTCTTTGTGATGTTTATGTTTTGCATCCTGTCTCTGTAACAGCTCTAACTTCATTGCCTTAGCTGAAATTGCTGAAATTCTGGTATGTTCAGAAGCCATCAGCTAACTGAGGGAACATGTACCTGCTCCTGCTCCTGTTCAGGTAACAAGGAAGAAAATGGATAAAGACAGCAACATATCTTTGGGATTTTGTAGCTAATACTACATGCGAAATGTAGTTTGCAGAAACTAAAGAGAATATAAAATATGTTTTTATCATAAAATTAACAACTATTGTTATTTGGTAAGATTTATTTCCAGCCACTGTTTTAAGAAGAAAAAAAAACATCTTGGATTTGGCTAAAATTCCCTTTATTGTTACCTGGATCTCAATCCCCAGCCCTTCTCCTAGAGGGGATAATACCCTGAGTCCGGTGTAGTGTGGGCTCATATTGTGCGCATGGAATTTCTTGCTCTTGTACTCTTCATCATGTTCCTGACATATACATACACGCATATTTACACATACACATGTATGTGTAATAGAAACATATATCTGTACATATATACATCAATTTGTGTTTTCACATATATACACATTTAGTTTAATCTTAACTGCTGTATAAGACTACCACATGGATGTAATACCCTGTATTAATTTCTCTACCGTTGTTGGACAGTCAGATTGTTTCCAAGTTCCCCTTTTACTAATAGTGCTGCAAAGAACAGCACTTGTACGTAGGTCCTTGTATTCAAATGCCAGTCTTTCTGTAGGTCAGATACATGCTTTTTCACATTTTCTGGAGTCTAGAGTTACCCTGTTGGACAGGTTGCTGGCTTTCTAAGAGTTTCTGGGTGTTCAGTTTCAGGGCTGTTGTCTTGTGAGACAGATTTATAACACTGCGAGCTAAGAAGAAGAAAAATGGGATGAAAACTTGAAATCTCTGCAACATTCTCCATGTTACTTCATCTCACATTGCCCACTCTCCCCTTTCCCTGTGTTTTTATGCAGTATTGGAGATTATTTGGTGGTCTCGTAGAAATTAGAAATAAATAACTTCACAGTGGTTAAAAGCAGGGTAGGAGGTGATGGCCTGCTGCTTTGTTCACTGATTTCCAGGGTGACTATTAATGACATTGTGGAAAGGAGTTGGACGGGCATCCAAGGACTATTTCAAATATTGCACTGAATGGGGCAAATGTACCACATTAGATCATTTCTGAGGGGTCCCGGGTTTCTTATTCTATAAGGCAAACCAGCTCTCTTTGGAGTTCTCTCAGTTGAGAGGTCAAGTTTAAAAACCTGTGTGTTAACATGCCAGGAAATGAGATGGTAAACATACCATGGAGGATCAAGGTTAGGTCAGACAATATTGTCTCTGTAAGTGAGAGAAAAATCATTCTTGCTCTTTAAGCAGTAAATAGCTGAATGTTCTTAGATTTTACACATCCCCAGTCAAAAGTGAATTAGTGCACAAGAAGCCCATCCTCATAATAAATGTTGTTCTCAACAAATTGTGTGTGCCCTTTGTCCTTTGGGTTCAGTCCACACCAGCTGATCATAAGACGATGATGTCAACATTGCCCTATTGCTTTTGATGTGTAACCATATCTGAGAGCTGTCTGAGGTTTTTTGATTTATGTCAGGTTACATTATAGGTGCTCTGTAATGCAGCTGCTCTTAGTTTAAAATTTTTATAACCGTCGATAAGAATTGCTGGCTAGCAGAAGTAATACTCTATTGTGCATTTTGTATAGAAAAATGAGGAGAAATAAAACTATTGGAAAACTACATCCTTGTCCTCAGACTTCCAAGCCAAGCCAATCAAAATCATGATTAAAATGAGTAATAAGATAATAGTAATGAAGTAAACTCTGGCATGCTCCCAGAAATCACTCTAAAGATTATTTATTTATTTGAGAGAGAGACAGACAGAGGTAGTGAGTGGGGAGGAAAGGGAGAAGCAGGCTCCCCGCTGAGCAGGGAGCCAGACGCAGGTCTAGATCCCAGGTCCTGGAGATCATGACCTGAGCAGAAGGCAGATGCCCAACCGACTGAGCCCCCCAGACGCCCCCCAGAAATCACTCTAAAAAGAACATCTGGGGATGTCAGGCTGGCTCAGTCGGTAGAGCATACAACTCTTGATCTCACGTTTGTGAATTCAGCCCCATATAAGCCATAAAGCTGACTTAAAAATAATAATAAAATAATAAAAGGAACATCTGATGCTGGTTTTTTTAGTTCTGTTCTTTAAGATTTTTGGAAGCAAGGCTCTGATTTCGGAAATAGCATATTTTGTGCACTTGAAGGAAATTTTATAAAGAGGTTTCAGGTGTTGCCAGTTTTTCATTGATCATCTGGCAGCCCCAAGTCCACCGCTCTCTGCTGTGCTCTCTTTTTCTGAAAATGGGACTCCGACTCTGCAAACCCCATCTCTCTTGTGCCGGCTGGCTTCCCGTTTCTGCCAGGTGGGGGCGCCGGAGAACAGGGAGACCGGACTTCATCCTGACTGGCTTGCTTTCCTGTCCCGGACGCTATGGCAACCTACGCCTTCTCTCAGCCCTTCCAGAAGCCGCCTCCTGGGAGGCGCCCCCGCCTCAGAAGGCCCTTCTCTAAAGCCCTGGTCCCAGCAGCAGCCTGGCAGCAAGCCCCGTCCTGCACAGGTATCGACATGTAGAAACGTGTTTCAAGTTCTTGATACATTGCAAATTGCTTTGCGGACGAGTTATTGTGATTTACACTCTCACTGGTTATGTGTGAAAATACTTCTAGAAAGCTTTCTCCCACAATTATTAATGAACTCATCGTTGTCTTTTCCTGATTTTTACATTTATTTCTTGAATTCAGTGGTTCCCACAGGCCAGTAGAAATTGGTCACGACAGAGCCTGTATGGCCCACAAAGCCTAAAATCTATGTATTATCAGGTCCCTTACAGATCAAGTTTGCCAAACCTGGTCTGGATTTTCAAATATATGACAACTGTGTCTGCCTAGTTTGTACATTTTCAGAGTTACTTGTCACTGGCTGTTACCGTCCATTTTAACACTTAGAATGTCTTTAGGAGGCATTTTCTTTTTTATTGATTATATTTGTCAAAGATCATCACTGCTATGCCTTTTTAAGAAATTTGGTCTTGGATTTATAAATAATGAATATATTTTTGTTTTCTAATATATTTACTTTTATGTTTTATTTTCTTCTAATTACTTAGTCTTAAAAAATCATTTTCTAAAAATGTTACGGTATTAGTCAACCGTCCCACCTCCATTTCGTTTAAAACTAGGATCCTAACACGTTCGGCCTCCAAAATAACACCGAGTTAAAAACTAAAAGGCACCGACACGTCCAAGCACAATTAAAGGGGTGGGGGGAATCATCCCTCGTCCCACCACCATAGCTGCTTGCCATAATCATTTCGGAGTTTTTTCCCTCTCCTCTCCTCTTTGAGGCACACGTGTTTCAAGGGTTAGTGGAAGCCACTCTGCCTTCTGAGATTTAAATTCAATTTGCCTGAGCCCGTTTTCCGCCCTCCATGGGGAATTGAATCCCCTGCTCCAGGTTTCTGTGACGCCAGAGGGACTTTTATTTTCACGTCCGTATCCATTTCTTCTCTCACTGCCTTCCTCTCCTTGACCACTTCTCTTTTTTGCTGGGAGTCGTGATCAACTTGAATCCTTTTATCACTAGTCAATCACAATCACCTCTCATCAGCAGACGGGAATTGAACAACTATGTTTTCTGTTTCTGTGAAGTCTTTCTTTCTCCTGACCTGTGTTCTGTGTAATAAGACAAGCAGAAAGGGGGGAAAATGCTTTCTTCAAAGATGAGATTCTGAAACCCTTGGCACTGAGTTAGTAGATTTAAAACGATCTTTCCAGAGTTTAGAGTATGATTGTATTTTGTGTCTTATGCTGTTGCCAGATGATTTTGCTCTTTCTTAAACAATTCTCCATGTCTCACCTATAGTTTAGTAGAGGCCTTTCTCATCCAGCCTGCTCACACTGCCATCTGAACAGAATGATGTTTCTTGCTGTTACGTTATAAAAGAAGGTGATGGGGTTGGCTTGTTTTAGAACTGTTTTTAAATATCTTAAAGAAACTTTTGAAATACTAAACGGGACATTGAAACCTTAAGTTGAGTTCATTTATTGCTGCATAATGACAAAGCTTGGTAGTTTAAGACAATTCCTTCTTACTGCCTCGTTGGTTGCCTAGACTGGGCTAGGCAACTCTGCTTCATGAGGCTGCAGCCCTCCTGTGGTTGCATTCAGCTGGGAGCTCATCTGGGGTGGGAACATCCAAGATGGCTTCACTCACGACTGGCACCGCGGCTGGGGCACCTGCTATCGAGGACTGCCAGGGCCCCTCTCTTTAGCAGAGGAGACAGACTTTCAACATGGTGACTTAGGGCACGGAGAGCAAAGTAAAAGCCTCCAGGCATCTTTTGTCATACTGTGCTATCGAAGCAAGTCACAGGGCTACCCCATATTCGAGGGGGGAGAAAACAAGCTCCACATCTCGATGGAGAGAGAAGAATGCAACACAGTGAGGGGAAGACTCTTTGGCAGCCATATTCGAGGAGAATCTACCAAAACCTAATGTAAGTCTCATCAATTACATTCAGGAAAATAACACACTAGATATTGAAAATGTACCTGTCTGCTCTTTATTGTGCCATAGGGACAATGAGGATAAATAATTAAATGTCTGGTGCATTGATTGGCAAAGGGCCAGATAATAAATAATGTAGGCTTAGTGCGCCATACAGTCTCTGCCGCAGCCCCACAACTGCCATCATGGGGTGAAAGCCGCCGTAGACAATATGTTACAAACAAAGCAGGCAGGGCTGGCTTGGTGGGTAGGATTTGTCCTGTGGGCTGTACTTTGCTGCCCTTTGTTCTAGAGAAATAGCGCTTTTCCTGCATTCTAAAGGAATTTAAAAGTAACTATGTAGGAAGGAGATTGCCCATTCTAATAATACCCACATAAAGTATCTGAAACCAATGAAAGTTAATATAATGATCAACATGTAGTGAGCTTGTACCTGGTATTTTGGAATCAACATCACCCCATGCTAATACTATTAAGCCCTATGTGTGGACCCATTTATTACTTGAGAGCGATGCATGGCAACACATCCTTTTTCTTTACTTGATTACCATTGCCTTTTAGATTTTATAAAATCCCTCAGTATCCTCAGAGAAAGGATATTCGATAATGTGAAATCCTGTTTGGTAAGCAAAAGGCCAACAGTGGGATAGTTGCTATTTTCAAAACACATTTACTAGCTTTATGTTCTCATGACTGAATATTTGAGTTCTTGGGTTCTTTATAATGAAGCAAAAGGCAAGGCATGATTTCAAAACCCTCTTACCATTTTTGTAGTAAGTGATCTTTTTTTTTTTTTTTACTTTTGCACTTTTCTGTAGACCGTCACCTGTAGACCGACCCTCACCATCTCGTATTTTATCCAGGACACGTTAGTGCTTTATGAGGTCATGGTTTCTTGTTTTTGTTTATATCTACACATGTCCATATGTGGCTAGGAGTTGTGGAGAGTTTCTTATCAGTCCGCATTCCATGTAAAAGTACAAGAGGGGGCGACCAGCGGGCTCAGTCGGTGGGGCTCAGTCAGTGGAGTGTGTGACTCTTGATTTCAGGGTCGTGAGTTCAAGCCCCACCTTGGTTGTAGAGATTACTTAAAAAAATAAATAAATAAAATCTTTAAAAGTACAAGAGTTCCCAGGGAAAATGATTTCCACCCTCAGCACCAAAGATACTTCTTTTCATACATTTTTATGTATGTGCATTATATAAATCAAATATGCCATTCTTTTCTTTGCTACAATATGGCTTACATTAAATCCAAGGAGAAGTATTCCTTTTTGAAATTCAAATAGGGAAGCTAAGCAATATGCAACATATTAAAAAGCAAGTATTATAAATGTTTTTCAAAACGGTAGTAATATTATTGCCCTTTACAACTCAGTTTTGTTCTTCATTAACATCGTTTTTCTTTTCTTTTAAGTTTCTTTATTTTTTAGTAATCTCTACACCCCACATGGGGTTCGAACTCATGACCCCAATATCAAGCGTCCCATGCTGCACCGACAGCTGGCCAGGCGCCCGGAGCATAGTTTATTTTCTGCCCGGCAAATGAGACACCAAATCGCAAAAGTCTTTGCTGCCCGCTGGGCTTCATTTTCTCAGGTATTGACGGACAGGCCCTACCAGCCTGTAAGAGCTAATGTGAAAATGCCATCTTTTGTGGCTGTGTTGCCACATTTTCCAGCTTGCCCCCCTGGGCCCAGCTGTCACCACCGCCACCCCCACCCCNTCCCTCGCCCCCCCACCAGGGCCCCAGCTGTAGAGTAAGGGGCTTGAGGCACAGAGGAAAGTGAAAAGCCACACTTGCCTACAGAGTTGTGCTTCCTGAGTGCCTGTTTTGTGAGTGTGAAGGGATTTGTGTAGCTTCTCTCATGTACCCTTGTCCATGGAGCCCGTGTGTGATTAAAATAGCACTGGGCATTCGGTGGCTGACGCAGACAACCAGTGAAGTGCTTTAGACCGAAAATGTATACATCACTAGAATAGCAGTTGTTGCCTGAGCTCCTCCTACTCCTGCCACAGAAAGCGCCTCCTCTCAGCGCCTCTGCCCACCATGAGTCTCTCCAGGAACTGCCTCAAACATGAAATAAAAATAAATAGAATCCATTCTGGACACCTTGGTTTGAACGTGGGTTTTGCCTTCCTCTTCAGCCTTTTCCAGTTCACACCTCCTTTGTATTATCTTTTCATTTTCTGATTGTTTTCCCTTCAACCCTGAGCACTGGGCCTGAGGGCTGGCTCCTCCCCTTCGGCTTGATGGGACCGGCTTCTAGAACCCAACACGCGCCTGGGTGTCTGGCGAGAACCATTTTTCTTTTTTCTTTTTTTTTTTTTTAAAGATTTTATTTATTTATTTGACAGAGAGAGAGAGAAAGCCAGCGAGAGAGGGAACACAGGCAGGGGGAGTGGGAGAGAAAGAAGCAGGCTCATAGCGGAGGAGCCTGATGTGGGGCTCGATCCCAGAACGCCGGGATCACGCCCTGAGCCGAAGGCAGACGCTTAACGACTGAGCCACCCAGGCGCCCCGAGAGCCATTTTTCTTTTATACTTCCTTAAGGAAAATCTATCCACAGTGATGCCCACAGTTTCATCCACTGGCCAGCTAACCGGCACTTCCTTCTATACCTACGAAGTTTCCATGCATTAGCTTAGGTTCTCTAAGCTTCCTCTTGGAGCCATCTCCTTTGATTCTTGTCCTATTTCCTTTTCCACCATCTGTTAAAACGTCTTTTTTAGAGATACCGAAATTGAGACATTAAATATGTTTGTGAGCTGCTGGCTAATGTTGGAGATTTAAGGCTTGAAAGGGCAGTCAGGGATGTGCTCTGAAACAGAATCCTCTTTTTACTCTATTTTCCGAAAGGCACACGGTATTTTCAAAGTGCCAGTAATGAGTTTTTTGAAGACTTAGAAATGACAGTTATTTCATTTTGATTTCCTGGATTACTGTGTAAATTGCTGCCTCATAAAGATCCAGGCTTTGGCAGGTGCAAAAAGAATTCTTTAGAACATGCCATTTACTTTTCAGCCGAGTTGCCTTCATAGAAGCTTCTGTATGCTTTCCTTGGGCACTTCACAGTATGTATTTTTGAGAAATTCTTCTTCTAATGGATTGTTCATGCCTTCTAAACTGATTATTTTATCTTTAATGTCTCGTTGTAAAGAATAATCTTTTTATTAAAGATTTTATTTATTTGAGAGAGAGAGAGAGAGAGAGAGAGTGCGTGCAAGCAGGGGGAACGGCAGGCAGAGGGAGAGGGAGAAGCAGGCTCCCCACTGAGCAAGTAGCCCGATGCGGGACTCGATCCCAGAACCCTGGGATCATGACCTGAGCCGAAGGCAGACACTTAACTGGCTGAGCCACCCAGGGGCCCTCACTGTAAACAGTAATCTTAAGAAGGATATTCTTTGGGGCGCCTAGGGTGGCACAGTCAGTTAAGTGTCCAACTGTTGGTTTGAGCTCAGGTCATGATCTCAGGGTTGTGAGGTTGAGCCCCTGTGTCTAGCTCCACACTCAGTGAGGAGTCTGCTTGAGATTCTGTCTCCCTCTCCCTCTGCCCTTGCCCCCTTCGATTTCTCTCTCTCTCTTATAAATAAATAAATAAATAAAATCTTTTTTTAAAAAGCAGGATATTCTTTTCCCAAGGATATTTTCTTGTTTCCAGATTTTCTAAGTGAACCAAATCTAGTGTCTTTTTCTGTGATGCACTACAAAATTAGCTTGCTAGCAGGACATACAAAGAGAGTGATGTGATGCAAATTATGTTTTCATGTTGATGACTGAGTTGTGTATTTCGATCAAGTTAACCAAAGAGCCTCTGAGCATATTTTAGTTACCTTAAAATATGGAATTTTTTAAGACAGCATTACACAGATAATACCTAGTAATTAGTGGCAATCATGTGCTTTTTGCTGGGGACTTGCTTCCAGTCAAGTTAAAAACCATCATGTGCGCCGCGGGCCTGTTGCTCCTGGCCTGGTTGACCAACAGTGCATGCCTGGGCCCCTCTGACTGCAGCACCATTTTTCATAGTTGGCTCTTCTGTGACCAATTTGTCAACATGAAGTCTGCTCTAAAGTGTATTAAATTAAGTGGTTTAACTTAGGCATTGCTACATGATTCTGTAATTTTCCCTTCGCGTTGACACAATAGGGAGATCCTTTCCACATGGACTCCAAAACCTAAAGGTAGAACAGACAAAGACAAATATATATATATATATCTTTTTATGGTACCTCTGGAACAAGAAACAGGAAATTTGTCCAATGAAATGTATTTCATGTTTTATAAGAGGAAAGGAGGGTGTAATGATTTTTTCAAACCAAAATGAAAAACTATAAATTCAGCATTTAAAAAAATTTGGCTTGGGGCACCTGGGTGGCTCAGTTGGTTAAGCATCTGCCTTCAGCTCAGGTCGTGACCTCAGGGTCCTGGGATCGAGTCCCATGTCAGGCTTCCCACTCAGCAGGGAGTCTGCTTCTCCCTCTCCCTCTGCCCCTCCCCTCCTGCTCCTGATCTCTCTCTCTCTCTCAAATAAATAAATAAAATCTTTTAAAAATATTTTTGGCTTTAGTTTATGAAAAGAATGTATACAATATGTTTATTTTTAATCTTTTTATTCTGGGAAATGTTGAACATAGACAAATGTTGACCCAGTAGAATGTTGAGCCCCCAGGTAGGATCAGCTTCAGCCATTATTTATTCATAGCCAATCTTGTTTTATCCATACAGCTCTCAAATTATTTTGAAGGGAATTCCAGATGTCATATCATGTAAAAGTACCTTTACAAATAGAAGCATTTAAAAATGTTGGGCAAGGCGCCTGGCTGGCTCAGTAGGTAGAGCATGTGACTCTTGATCTCGGGGTTGTGAGTTCAAGCCTCACATTGGGTGTAGAGATTACTTAAATAAATAAATAAATCTTTAAAATCGATTTTAAAAAACGTTGCACAAAATAAAGTATTAACAGGTAATAGGTAATAAGAGCTATTATGTCTACATGATTCAAGAAATGGAGTAATGTCTGGCATTTAAATGTCAACCATGTGGCAGAAAACCAGACTTTTACCAAATAATGAATTAGGTATGACTTGAGAGCCAGTCAAACGGAAATATTCTAATTGGTCAACAAAGACTTATTTTATGTATGTACATATTTATATATGTATATAAAAAGAATTTACACAATCATTGAAATTTTAGCCATGGTTGCTCACAGTAGTGAGATTTTTGTTTCTTTGTGCGATTCCTCGTTTTACAAATTTCTTGCAATGGAATTTATTTCTTCTGAAATGATTTTGAAAGTATTAAAAATGATTTTGACTATGTGCAAGCTATTGGACAATGTGCCAGGTGGAGGTAGAAAGATGATACTAGATTATTTCTTGTTCCCAATCCATGATTAGTTTGGGTTGGGCTAGCTCTATGTGCTTGGAAAAGCAGTGTAGCAGGTGTTTTTGCTTTTTCTCTCTTCTTTGTTCCCCCTTCCTCACATTTCCTGTGGGTGCCACCCCTTCCTCAGTTCCAGTCCCTGTGGGTCATATGGGAAGTGGGTGGGCTTCCGCTCCAGCTCTAAGGCTGGGCCCAGGACATATACTGGCCAGTCAGCTCCCCACAGACCCTTGGCCACCGTGGTGATTGGTTCAGGAGGGGCATGTGATCGAGGCAAACCAGTCCAATAAGAGCTGGAGTGGATTAGACACCAAGAAGTCATGTGGGGCAGGTACTCAAAAACATTAAATATGAAATTATCCTATGACCCAGCAATTCCACTTCTAGGTATATACCCAAGAGAAGTGAAAATGTATGTCCACACAGGGGTGCCTGGATGGCTCAGTTGTTAAGCGTCTGCCTTCGGCTCAGGTCATAATCCCAGGGTCCTGAGATCGAGCCCCATGTCAGTCTCCCTGCTCAGCGGGGAGCCTGCTTCTCCCTCTCCCTCTGCAGCTTCCCCTGCTTATGCCCACTAGCTCGCTCTCTCTCTCAAATAAATTAGTAAAATCTTTTTTAAAAATTAAAAAAAAATGAAAAGAAGAAAATGTATGTCCACACAAAAACTTGTGCACAAATGTTCACAGCAGCATTCATTATTCATAATAGCCAAAAACCAGAAACAACACCAATGTCTATCAGCTGAAGAATGGGTGAACAAATGTGATCTGTTCATACAGTGGAGTAGTATTTGGCCATAAAAAGGAATGAAGTGCTGATAGATGCTACAACGTGGATGAGTCTTGAAAACATACTATGTGAAAGCAGCCAGTCCCAAAAGACCGTCAAGATGATATGATTCCATTGATATGAAATGTCCAGAATAGGCAAACCCAGAGAGGCAGAAAACAGATTAATGGTCACTTAGGGTGAAAAGGAGGCCACAGATGGGGGGGGCCTCTGGGGAGGGAATGCTCATGGGGACAGGATTTCTTTATGGGGGTGATGGAATTGTTCTAGAATTGGATAGTGGTGACAGTTGCACAACTTTGTGAGTAAACTGAAAACTGCTGAGTTGTACACTTTAAAGGGGTGGATTTAATGATGTGTGAATCATATCTTGATCTAAAAACTGCCATGAAAAAGATGCTATGGGAATAAGAATATATAATCATACCAAAAGAAGGGAGATAGAACCATTTTCTACTAGAAGCTCAAATGGTTAAGGCAGGCGTGTTAACCATTATTGTAAAAGAGTGACATGTTTTAAAAACATCTGGTATAAAATTAGGGGCACCTGGCTGGCTTAGTCAGTAGAACACATGACTCTTGATCTTGGGGTCATGTTTCAAGCCCCATGTTGGGCGTAGAGCTCACTTAAAAAAAATTTTATCTTTAAAAATCTGATATAAAATTAATCAGTGAAAGGAAGATATGAGAATGTATTTGATGTCTTCTGCCCAAGTCAAATTTCAGATTATTAGGCTCTATCTTTTTATACCAATTTTCATTTTGCTGTGTTTTTGAACACTGGATATTAAGCATAATATAACCTTTTCTATTTTGGTCCAGGGTAATTACTGCATAACTTGGTCATGTTAGGTACTCAATAAGCATTTGTTAACTGCACAGATAAATGAGTGTTTTTACTATGTTTTCTTAAGATATTGGGTGTATAAGATTCTCAACCCCCTGAAAGTGAATTATTTCAGAATGTTGTATTTTGTATTTGTCTACTTTAAAGTTTTTCCTTTTTAATTATATACTTAGTCTTCTTTTTCATGAATTATTTGTTCAGATCAGAATAGAAATAATGTTTAAGCATTATAATTATTGCTCTGTCCTTTGGTCTTTAATCTCTAGGTGTTCTCCCTCCTTTTTTTTTTATCCTCTTTTGATTTATTATTTTTTTAAGAAATTTTTTCTTTGTCATGTAAAATTGCTTGCAGGCTGGATTTTGCTAATTGCATTTGCATGGTATTGTTTAACATGTTCTTTGTCCTCCTAGATCCTTTATACTTGTAGAGACAACCAGAGGCTTAATCAGATTCAAGTTCAAATTTTTTGGCCAGCTTACTTTATAGCTGCTATTGTTACTTATATCAAGTGGCACTTCAGGTCTGATTGGCCCACTTGTGATGGCAGCAGCCATTGATGATTATAGTATAGATTCATTCATTCATTGGCAATTGGAAAATGGTGTCTGTGGTAGCCAGCCTCTAGAACAGCCCCCAGTGTTCCCTGCCTCCTTGCAGTCCTGCCCCTATGTGATGTCCATCTGCATTGTATCAGGGTTGGGAGAAGTAATGGTGTGCCATTTTTGAGGTGAGGTCATAAAAAGTAGTGTAGCTACTGCCCCACCCATTTTTCTTGGGTCACTTACTTTGAGCAAAGCCAGCATCCATGTTATATGGACTGTGTGGAAAGGAACTGAGGCCTTCTGCCAATAGCCCCATGAATGAGCTTGGAAGTCAGGTCTTCCCATGGCTGCAGCCCTAGCTGGCTGGCATCTTGATTCCACCCACTGGAAGGTCCTGAGCCAGCACCCCTAGCTCGGTAACTCCTGAATTCTTGAGTGGTAGAAACTGTGTTCTTTTAAGCCTCCATGCTCTGGAGTAATTTGTTACTCAACAAAGATGGCTCATTCTGTGTTATTCTAATTCTTTCATTCAATCTTCATTTTTTTCCCTGGAATACTTCTTTTTTTTTTTCAAAGATTTTATTTATTTGTTGGAGAGAGAGAGGGAGCACAAGTAGAGGGAGCAGCAGACAGAGGGGGAAGCAGGCTCCCTGCTGAGGAAGGAGCCCGGTGTGTGACTCCATCCCAGGATCCTGGGATCGCGACCTGAGCCAAAGGCGGATGCTTAGCCTACTGAGCCACCCAGGGGTCCCTTAGCGGGAATACTTCTATAAAGAGAAACTTTCCTTCAACAACTGTTTGATTCCTTTGTGATACAGTCGATATAGGAAAGAATAGTTACTCTTTTCACTCCAAATTATAATCATGCCATATATATAGGCTTTTGTACACATATATACATGCTCATGCATATGTACACGTATATGTATAGATAGATTGATAAATGTAAAGAATTTACAGCATTTTCTTATATTTTTACTAGATGTCCTGAACATCATGTTACTGGTTGTGCAATATTCCACTGAGTTTATACAACCATTCTTCTTTGTTGGAAATTTGATTTTTTATAATGTTACTGCTAAGAGCTTATCAATTGGAAATATTTTTGCAGTAAGGCTTTTTATGCCTTTAAGACTTTTTTTTTAGGTCAGATTCCTAAAATTATAACTGCTAAATCCAAAATTACAGGCATTTTTAAGGCCTGATATATTTTTCTAAATTGCTTGCCAAAAAGAAAATATAATTTCTCCTGGCAACAGCAAAGTCTGGTTGCCATTTCACTGCATTCCTGTCAGGGGTATGTGTTATTTATATGTTCAGTATTTATACAACAAATATTTGTAATGTGCCTACTGTGTGTGCAGTGCTGTTCATAAAATGAAAAAACTCAACTTTTAAAAATTTGTCTGGTCCTATAGTACCTCACAATATTCTGAAAATTTTATATCTACTTTAAAAGTATCTCCTGATAAACTTTTCTTTTTTACCCTGTGGGCCTGGGCAGCATTTCTTTCTGTCTGCTCACCCCCACCAGCCTTACAATCTACATCTCCGAACCTTGTCTCTCCATCCATCGCCTATTTTGCTGCTTTCAGTTCTTGTACCCTGGGAAGCCTGATAACCATCCTTGTTACAACAATGAATTAAAGGAGGTGACTTTGATTCATCTACTGCCACCATCCATTCTCATAAATGAAAGTGTAAATCCGTTTTTAGGCCATATTTTATTTAGCTTGATTTATTATTTCTCACAAGAATAGATTTCCCTGAAAGTCCTAGAGGGAAAGCAACCTTGTAAAGATGCAACGAGACATTTTCTAAGAAAGACTCTTTGTAACAAAGACTGTCATCCCCTAAACTAAAGAGACATGGACTAGTTTCTCTTTCGGCCACATTTAGGATGATCAATTGAGAACTGAGATTAGGTCTCCCTTAAAGTGGGCATCGCATAGATTACGTCTTCAAAGGAAGTGGTGGTTAATTCCAGGCCAAATCAGCAAGTAGATTTGTTTCTTTTGAGGGGCTACCATTTGGGTGGTTTCAAGTTCATTGGCGATAACTATCGTCCCTGACTCCACTCTAAGGGTAAAGCAGAAAATTAGCAGTCAGAATAGTAGAAAGAAAACAGCCATTGCCCACAGCCCTGCCACCCAGACATGATCACCCCCAGGATTTCAGCTTACATCTGTCATACAGGTGTCCTTTGGCTGCCTGTGGGTCACCCATCAAGATTTGGGATAAATTATATGTTACATAGTATGAAGTAAGAAGTAGGCCCTATAGGGAAAGGGTAGATATGAAACCAGGGTTGGCAAAGATGAGAGGCATGGACACTCCATTCTAATATTCCACTGAAAGGAGTGTTCAAGTCAGGGATTTTTGCTATATATATGCCTCAGGGGTCCATGTTCTAGGGGAATTACCCTGCCCCTTGTGAGTTTTCATTCTTACAGGAGAGCGTGAGAGCGACCATGTCAACGGTGGAGTAATCCAAAGGTTGGCCCTGGGAGGTCTAGATTTAATTGCCAGATGTTTGCAGGACTTGTCTGGAAATGCTAGCTACCCAGGACCCAAGGCTTTTGGAGTCCATGAGAACCTCAATGGGCCTATGGGAAGCTGAGTTCAGCTGAGGCCTCTCTCACTGGGAGAATGGGTAGAAGCATCCTTTTTACATAAACCATGATCCCAACCATGTTTTAGTCCAAGTGACCCAAATGGGGGTGGGCTCCTGGGTCACTCTTGTACCCTAATTTCCTTTTAACTGGTTATATGTGTGTGTGTGTGTGTGCCTATTTATTTCTCTCTCTCTGTGTCCACACACACACACACTGCACAATTTCTAAAAGGAATTTAGTTCACTTTCTGACACAGTTCTTCATACTATCTCCATAGCTTTAAGCATCCTATCAATTCTGCTATGTTTTTAGAATGCTTTTAACTTGGAATGGTTTTGCTAGTGTTATATTGTTATTTTTTAATTCAAATAGCAAGTAATCATCTGTAAGTATAAAAGTTTCTGTGTTTTTGAAAGGTGACCACGATTCAATCTATGAAAACTGGATTGCTTTGCACCTTTCCAAGGACAGAGCTTTTATGTCAATCAAGCCACGCATTCTGTTATTTTCTATTTCTGTCGTCAGGCCTGGCTACTTCTCTGTTCTTGGGGATAAAAATGAGAAAGGGTGAGGTCCAGGTTGGGGCTTCTTCATTTACCTCAGTTTATTTCAGTCAAAATTGGGATTTTTTCCACAGAGAAGCCCCAGGTAATTATAAGACCATGATATGGTTTCTGTTTAATCCCTTGCACAAAGAGAACAAAGCAGGGGGAAGATTTTTAGAAATTTAGAGGCAAGGTCAAGGTGCAAATCTTGACAAAGTGTCCCCTGAAATGTCTGCCGATGCCGTCTGGCTGGGAGCTTGTGTGCAGAGGGCGGGGGAGGAGAGACGCCATCAGTTTAGCATGAGCTGAGCCGAAGCTTCATACGCATGCTCATTTCAGCCTTCCAGCAACTGCTGGAGGGCTCTGTAGTCCCATTTAGCTGACGAAGAGACTGAGACACAGACACGAATAGCATGCAGTTAATAAGAAAAAAGCAGGAATCTGAACCAGATCTGCTTGTCTCCCAAAGACTGGGTATTTCCTAGTACCAGGGCTGATGATGGTGACCCCATCCTCCACACAAAAATAAATAAATAAAATAAAAATAAATATTACATTTTCCCACTGTTTTGACATAAAGACAATATAATCCAGGCTGGATTATTTATTATATATACATTACTATTTTTTTCTTCTGATTTTTTTAAATTTAAATTTTTGGGTTTTTTTTAAGTTCTTTTTTGAGGGGAGCTGGGCAGAGGGAAAAGGAGACAGGATCTTAAGCAGGCTCCATGCCCAGCATGGAGCCTGACACAGGGCTCGATCTCACCACCCTGAGATCATGACCTGAGCCGAAATCAAGAGTTAGATGCTTAACTGACTGAGCCACCCAGCGACTCCCAATTTTTTTTAAGTTGGCTCCATGCCCAATGTGGGGCTTGAACTCAACAACCCTGAGGTCAAGAGTCGCATGCTCTACTGACTGAGCCAGCCAGGAGCTCCTCTTCTGACTTTAAAAGAAATGAAAATTAAAATAATTTTCATAGGCCTCTAAACATATTGTGGGCCCTGGACTTATTGTGCTTAGTGGAGAAGTAGGTCCTGTCCACTCTAATATTACTCCTTCTTCAATTTTTTTGTTTTATAGGAGAAGGGAATGTTACAGGAAGCCAGCTCTTTAGGGTCAAGGGAAGTAGAATGAGTCACAGAAGCAGAAAATGTCTAACACTAAGCAAAGGTTTTTTTTTTAAGATTTTATTTATTTATTTGAGAGAGAGTGAGAGAGAGAAAGCACGAGAGCAGGGAGGCTCAGAGGGAGAAGCAGGCTCCCCACTGAGCGGGGAACCCTATGCGGGACTCAATCCTGGAACTCCGGGATCATGACCGAGTCGAAGGCAGACAGGCGCTTAACCAACTGAGCCACCCAGGCACCCATGAGCAGAGTTTTAAAGTCATCATGGACAATCATTTTCAAAATTGTTCTTTGTGTTGCACCTCTTTGTTGTGAAAAGAGGAATTCTTATATGCAAAGTCAATGTATAAAACTGGACAAAGTGGGCAGGTGCTGGAGTCCCATTACCATACCCTCTCATCCTGAGGGGCCCTTGAGGGACTCTCACTGACCCATAAGGTGCACTAGAACATAATCTAAAGTGTCACCTCTTTCTCAGGGGAGGTTGGTGAGATGCAGAGAAGCTAGGCTGCTCACAGTTGCTCAGAAGATCAATAATAACATTTGGACCCAGGCCTGCGTATCTGGCCCCCAGGCTGGGGCTGTTTCCAGTCTCCTTCTCCTCCACCTACGCCTGCCTGGGTCCAAAGAGTCAAAGTCACATCCAGTTTTAAAGCCTCTAACCATGATTCAACTGAAAGATATGTGAAAATAATGATGGTTAGCAACCTTCCCTCCATCTTCTGATGACTTTTAAAGCTTTGGTTCCGTGTTCCCTTGATGTATTGTTTTGGGACCAGGCAGTTGTGCTGTCACATGGAGGAAACTTAGCCCCCCTGCTGTCCTTGCTGTGTGTGGGGTGCTGCAAGGGGGCCCTACTGACCAAGGTCTGACCATCTGAGCCGGGGGGAGGTCTCTGACAAGCTCCTGTGCAGTGGGGTCTCATGGACAGAAGCCAGTCCTGGCTCTGCTGCCAACCCTCCCCTCTGTGCTCCAGGTCATGGCATCTGGCCTTTCCCTGAAGACCATGTATGTGACGACTCAGACAACAGTCCAAGCAAGGGCACTCTCTGGTTGTAATGTGGGAGTTGCAGATGGGAACACAGTCCCCCAAATGATAAGTTTTGCTTGGCACACACATAGTAGCTGATCAGTTAATATTGAAAATGAATGAAAGAGGGGCACCTGTGTGGCTTAGTTGGTTAAGCATCCAACTCTTGATTTTGGCTCAGGTCATGATCTCAGGGTCATGAGATCAAGCCCCATGTAGGGCTCTGCTCTGGACAAGGGGCCTGCTTGGGATTCTCTCGCTCCCTGTCCTTCTGCCCATCCCTCCTGCTCTATCTCTTTCTCTAAAAAAAAAAAAAGAAAGAAAGAAAGAAAGAAAGAAAATTAATGGAAGAATGAATGGTGAAGACATTCATTCACATGCCAGGAAAAATTTGGAGTTTCTCTGTGAAGTGTTCTTTGGGCTTGAGCCTCAGACCGTCAGTCCTCTTTATCTTCCCTGTAATCGGTCCAGTTGCCCTTCTCAGATTTGCTACTGAAGATCCTGGGGAATAATAAAAGGCTGGAGAGGAAGATACTTCATCTGGGGAAAGGCAGAAGAGTCTAGAATGTGAGTGCAGACTTACACAAATCCCTCCATGGCTCCCTTCTGTCAGTGCCAGTTCTGCTCTGGGCTTCATTCTCTTTTGCATCTAGAGGTTTCTAAGGAGAAAGTAAGGTGTGAACTTCAGAAAATACAGACATTTGAATGCTAGCTCTGCTGGCTAACCTTGGGCAAATTATATAATCCCTTGAAGCTTTGGTTTCCCCATCTGTATCACGGAAAACAATGATGCCTATCTCACATCATCTCTTAGAAGAGCAATTGTGATAATATCTGAAATAGCACTGAGTAATCTCTCTTCTGGTTGTATGTCTTGGGGAAATTCTCACATAGATACATAAGGAACATTTTCAAAGGTGTTTATTATGATACTTACGGTAGTGGAGCATTGGAAATGCCACCACGGGCGGCGTGGGAAGGACGGTTATTAGTAAACTGTGATGAAAGTATACTCTGGAATATGAGTTAACAGAAGGAGCACTGGAGCAGCATGGGTAGATCTTAAAAACAGTGCTGTGTGAAAACGAAAGTCAGAAAGAGAATGTTCTGGGTCTAGATCCCAAGGCCATGTGTGTAACATAAAATGCATATATACAAACACACACCTAAATGCTATATAAGGTCATATACGAACAAAAGGATACACATCAAATGCATTAGAATGGTGGAATGGGGGAAAGGGGATAAAAAATAAATAAAAGAAGGCCTTGTAGAGTTCAATGATGAAAATGTGCCATAAACTGGGGAATTTGATTAATTCAACCCTCTGCATCTGAAATCCCAAAATAAAACTGCTTCACAGTGAGCCCGTCACACAGTAGACCTAGTTAGACCTAACAAGTTACACCCACTCTAGAGCAGGGTTTCTCAGTCTCAGCACTACTGACGTTTTGGACGGGATCATTCTTTGTCCTGGCGGGCTATGCATCGCAGGAAATTTAGCAGCATCTGTGGCCTCTAACAACTCAATGCTAATAGCACCCATTCCCCGGTTGTGTCAATCCAGAATACCTCCAGACATCTCCAGACGTCCCTAGCAGCACAGAGTCAGCCCTGCCTGTGAACGAACCGGCTGAGGGAGCGGTGATCATGAAGTTGAGGCTGGGCTACCCAGAGCTGTGTGCATAGCCTTACTGCTACGCGCCGCGTGAAGTTAGAGGTCAAAAATCTGTATTTGGTCTGAGAAGCAGATGTCCAGGCAGAGAAGCAAAGAAAGAAATGAGACCAAAGCATCAACAACAATCAGACTGCTGCACAGCTACCAAACCCTTTTGAGGGCACTCCCCACTGGGAGACACAAGCATATTTCATTCGTAATGAAGTCAAGAAAAAGCACTTTATCATTATGAAGATGCATGTGTATGTGTGCCTTCACACCTGTGCACGCGTGCGCGCACACACACACACACAATTCTGCTTTCATTTAGTCATTCATAAGAAGATAGTATCCTGAATATTGTCGTTTCTTCCCCTATTGGTTCTGAGCCTGGTGATATATTAAGCTTCTCTTTTTGAGTCAGCTTCTTAAACAGTCCATAATTTGACAGAGTGAAAGCATACTAATTCTTCAGGAGAAATTTGGGAACTTTCTATCATGCAGTGGGTATTCAATAAATACCCACTAGACGACATCTCCTGTGATTTTGTCTGCTCTGTGCTTCACAGTTTAATGCATTCTTGTATGCCTTGTATTCTGTCACTTGTAATTTATGTCCCTTTGGAAAGGTAGATCTTGGGCTTAAATATATTATTAGTGTCCCTTGAAAACATCTCTTTTGTAAATATCCCATCAATTCTGTTTCCACGACGTGTTTATGATCAACTTGGAAGATGTTAGAAGAGGTAGAAAAAAGGCGAATAAGGATGTTACAGCTTTCTAAAACTCTGGCTGGTGTTAATTGAAAATGAAGGCACTTTTATTCCCCCTGTCATTTTGATGTATCTCTGAATTTTTGTAAATGGATTTTCTTTTAAGCTTCGGAGATTACGTGCTACACAGTGTTCCACCTTAGCTGCTGTAACTGATTAGCCACTTCTTCCATTTCAGCAGCACAGCGGCTAGGGTGAAAAACAATACATTACAGTTCTGGCCTTCTAAACTGAACTTCAGTCTGTTGCGCTTCGGTCTGGGACAAAAGACGTGCCTTAGAGTGTCTTCGTTTCTCTTCGACATTGGCGTTTTCAAGTGTGATGCATACTTAATTTTGCAGAAACTGTTCTTTTGATTTCAGTCAATGAAGATGTGCTACTGGGGTTTGACTATAAACTAAAGTTAGTTCCTGCACTCAGATGGGTAGAAGACGAAAACAGGGCCTTTTTAGTTTTAAACAATAAGTGGGTCCAGGGTCAATAAATGTATCTGAAAGAAAAGACTTTTCTCAGGTAGTAGAAAAACTTGTCATCTTTCTGATTTGGCACAGTCTTTATGAAAATGCATTTTTATCGCATAAGCTTGAGTATGTAGACTTACAGCAGTTTAAAGATGATTTCCATTCAGAAATATACCTCAAAACACGAAATTGAGAAAAAAAATTCAGTGTACCAAAAATCCAGTATGAGCTGCCGGCCCAAAGGGTTATATAAGGTGGGAATTTTTTCAACTGCTTTTACAAAATACGAAAAAGGGATTTATAAATTTGGGATAATATAAACCTGCTAACCTTTGAGTTCTTTAAACTGTTCCCAATTATTAGCTTTCTTATCAACATATTCCTACTTGGTACACATCATTTCTCAACTTCCACCCAGAGTGCTGGGGGAAAACGGGGTGATGGGCCCCTGCCTGGATCGGGGTTTGGAATCTGCGGGCTAGAACACTGGATGCTGAGAGCCAGATGGTTTATTTAAGGTCCAAGCCAAGGGGGAAGCCGCTGAGGTTCACACTCCTTGAAGTGTCCCTCCAACAGCAGGGCCAACAGTTAGAAGTGGACCCGGCGTAGGTGAAGACGTCACAGTTCCGAGCCCAGTAGGGACAGAGAAACCATTGCAAGAAGAGCTGCTTGCACGCTCTCGAATTGTCCACCCATCCCAGTTCATGGACATAAATGCCACAGTTCTAGGGAGAGGGAACTGAAAGTAGGAGTCTTTTTTTAAGTAACGGAGGGCACCCACGCACTGCCGGTGGCGTGTTGGGACTGCCCCGGGGCGGGGGTGGAGGGGTCACTGGAGAGGCTTGGAGACCACAGAGCCGACAACATTTTGAGAGGGGACCACAGCCACCTGGTCACAGAGCCCCACAGCAGAATATTGAGAGCTGCACAGTTGTCATGATAGAACACAGGCATAAGATGTCATGACATGTGCAGCCATTGAGACCACACTGACTACAGGTGAGCTGCAAAGAATGCTGTTTGCTCTTCCTCGTGTGACCTCGTGCCTGCTACTCTCCATGCTGGTACAGCCCACAGAAAGAGCATCAAATACTAACTTGTTATTACATTCTGCCTCTTTTATGGAAAGTAAACATTCTGTGTAACAGTGTAGAACACTTGCTGTAGTTTCTTAGAATCATGCTCTGTTTGGAGCTTTTGGGGAAAAAACATCTTACGTTCTATAATCTTAACTGTAAGATTCTGGAAAATTTCTTATGAGTAGGGAAAACACGGAAACAACAATGTATCTTAGCCATGAAGAAGAAATTTTTACTGAGGCATAATGTACAGGCAGTAAAATGCAAAGGTCTTTTTCTTTTTTTTTTTTTTTAAAGAATTTACTTATTTATTTGAGAGAGAGAGAGAGAGAGCATGAGGGGGGAGGGTCGGAGGGAGAAGCAGCCTCCCTACTGAGCAGGGAGCCTGATAGGGGACTTGATCCTGGGACTCCAGGATTATGACCTGAGCCAAAGGCAGTCACTTAACCAACTGAGCCACCCAGGTGCCCCAAGGTCTTTTTTTAAAATGCAAAGATCTTAAGTGCACAGTTCCGTGAGTTTTGATCAAAGAATACACCTATGTACCCATATCCTCACTCAAGATATGGAACATTTCTGTTCCCCAGAAAGTTCCCTTATGTCCCTTTCCAGTCAGATCTGCCTCCAACTCTTCCACCTCCAGCCCCAGCTGCCCACTATTTGATTTCTTCACTACAGAAGTTTTGTCTGTCCTAGAACTTGCTATAAAGAGAACGATACAATACGTACTCGTTCACATCTGCTTTGTTCACTCAACATACTGATTTTGAAATTCATTCACGTCGCATGTGTCATTAGTTTGTTCCTTCTGTATTCCTGGGTAACGTAACATGGTGTGAATATACCACAATTTTATTATCTACTCACTTGTTGATGGAAGTTAGTTTCCGGTTTTTGGCTACTGTCAATAAAGTCCCTATGGACATTTACATGTAAGTCTTTGTGTAAACGTATGTTTTCATTTCAGCTGAATAACTACCTAGGAGTGGAATATCTAGGAGTAAGAGTATGGAAAATTTATAAGAAAGTGTCAAAACTGTTTTCCAAGAATATCACATGCTGTTTTACACCCCCACTAACAATATATGAGAATTCCTCTTGCTCCACATCCTAGCTATCACTATTATTAATGATAACCTTTTGATTTAAGCCATGTTATTGAGTTTATAGTAGTAGCTCATTGTGCTTTTGTCTTTTTTAAAAATTTTTTTAAAGATTTTATTCATTTGAGAGAGAGAGTGAGGGAGAGAAAGAGCACGAGATGGGGGAGGGTCAGAGGGAGAAGCAGACTCCCCCCTGAGCCGGGAGCCTGATGCGGGGTTCCATTCTCCTGGGACTCTGGGATCATGACCTAAGCGGAAGGCAGATGCTTAACCAACTGAGCCACCCAGGCGCCCCTCATTGGGCTTTTAATTTGCATTTCCTGATGACTAATGGTGCTGAGTATCTTTTCATGTGCTTATTTAAAGCCATCTATATCTTTTTTGTGAAGTGTATTTTCAAGTCCCATTTAAAATAGTACGTTTTCTGTCATTTTGTTACTGATTTGTAGTAGATTCACGTACTTTGTCATTCATGGTATATTACAAATCCAATCATAGTTTGTGGTCTGCCTTTTCATTTTTTTTTCTAGGTAGGCTCCATGTCCAGTGTGGAGCCCAACGTGGGGCTTGAACTCAAGACTCTGAAATCAAGACCTGAGCTGAGATCAAGAGTTGGACGCTTAACCAACTGAGCCACCCAGGTGCCCCTTGCCTTTTATTTTCTTAAAGGGGTCTTTTGGTGAGCAGAAGCATTTAATTTTGATGAAGTGCAATTTATCAGTTTTTGTTTTCTGGTTAATTCTTTTTGGGTACTGTTTAAAGAAAGCTTTGCTTACTACAAGGTCAAGAAGCTATTTTCCTATGATTTCTCAAAAACTTTAATGGTTTTTGCTTTTACATTTAGGCCTATGATTCTATGAAGGTATTTCTTATTTACTACTTATATGCAAATCTGTCAGCGACATGAAAAACAAACTTACATGACAAAACAGTTCTTTGTGAAAATAATGGCATGCAAAACATATGTCCTAAAAATAGGCTATTCATAGTGGCCTATTAAATTGCAATCATGTATTAGTAAGCAAGTGATTTAGAAAATCAGCTGCCTTTCATTCTGTTGGGAGAGCTTGCTAATTAATGTAAAACTCGCTTTGTAATAATACGGGAAAGATTATCTATCTCGCTGAATTCAGTTTTGCTAACAAAAGAATGTGCAGGTTTTTACATGCATTTCTTTTACACAGATGCATTTCGCAATTTGAAATAATTTCTTATCAATGGCATATTGTCTCTGGAAATAGTTCCGGTTTTGGAAATCTCTTCCCTCAGCTTCTATGCAGAACTCATCAGCCCTTTTCTTTTCTGAGTGGCACATGGTGAACCCTCCAAGAGGTGCTGAGAATGATCTTGATCAGCAGCAAGGCCAGCTGCTCTAGAGGACTTCCCTCTCTATTTCCAAGCAGAAACTCCAGAAAAGTTTGCAGATGGAAATTCCTTCCTCTAGTCTTCCTTCTTCCACTCGTCAAAGATGTATGAAGCACCTGTGATGTACCAGGGGGCAGTACACAGACTTAGGGGAACACCAAGGATACTTCTTGTTTGTTAAATGTAATTTTCTTCTTAATGTTTGCCTACATGAAATATGTGAATAAGTAACTCCATCAGGGTTCTCTAGAAAAACAGAACCCGTAGGGTGTATGTGTATGTATATGTGTGTGTATCTATATGTCTATGTACATACATACATACATTTAAAATTTTTATTTGAAAAAGTTGACGCATGTGATCGTAGGGTTTGGCAAATCTGAAATCTGTGGGGCCGGCTGGAAACTCAGAAGTTGATGTTGTAGTCCTAAGTTCTAAAGGTGTAGTGCAGGCTAGCAGGCTGGAAACCCAGGCAAGACTGCTCTGTTATAGTCTTAAGGCAGAATTCCTTCTCCAGGAAGCCTCAGTGTTTGGTCTTAATGCCTTCAACTGATTGGATAAGACCCACCCACAATATGGAGAGTAATCTCCTTTACTTAAAGACAACTGCTTGTAGATGTTAATCACATCTACAAAATACCTTCACTAAACTAGTGTTTGGTCAGCCAACCAACAGTAGCTAGACAAGTCGATGCATAAAATTTAACCATCACAATAAGAGTGAGCAGATATTTGACTAGTAGGTTATTTGGAACCAACATACTTTATTTAAAAAGTCTAATTTTTCAAAAGCAATGCCATTTGTCACAAATCTTAGCATAAAGAACTGCATGTCTTCAAAGCTTTGATAATGAAAAGACCTATTCCTGCTTACCTGAAGATAAACAATGTCCACCATAGGCAGAAAGTTGTGATTTAGTTTCTACAGAAATGATAAAGGGGGAGTACAGGTCTTTCTCTTAGATCAGGCAGCAAATACACCTAGTGGTGGATAACCCAAGTCTTGTCTTTTATTCTGGAAATAAAGCTGAAGGGTCGGACTGCCTGTTGGAAAAAACACCCCTGCGTTCTGTCTCGGTGCTGGAGCTCACTCCCCACCCACTTCTCTCCCCATCTCCCCCCACCTGGGGCTCCACAAACTCCATCTTCTCTGTGAAAACCACCAAAGCTTGGCTCACAAAAATTCTTTCTCGAGGTAATACTGCCCCCATGGGGTAGCTGGAGGCCTGCATGGCTCCCTCCTGAGCTCTCACTTCCTAGGGGACTTTATCCACTTCGGCTACTGTCTATATGCAGATGACTTGCAAATTTGTAATTCTAGCCCAGACTTTTTTTCCAGCCCCTCAGGCTCAAATTTGTAATATGATATTGCCATTCGATCGTCTAAAGGGTACCTGACGATTCTAGGACCCAATTCCAGTGTGTATGCGGAGGGGTTTTCCCCACATCCCTAAGCAATTCCCCAACACCAACACCAGCTCGGGGTCATTCAATTCAACTGATTTCTGACACTATCTGCTTGGAGATAGTGTCAGACCCCACAGGTTAAGGGCTCAATCCTACAAAACTGCTGCCCACTCCGCTTCCAACACCAGGCAGTCATGAGTCTACGTTGCCATTCATCTGCACTTCTGACATAACTGCTATAGACTGGACGTCCCAATGCCCCTCTCTTCAGGTTCCATTCATTTGCTAGAGCAGCTTGCAGAACTCAAGAAAACATTGTACTTACTAGATTACCAGTTTATTCTGAAAAGATAGAACTCAGGAAGAACCAGATGGAAGAGATGCACAGGGCCAGGTAGAGGAAAGGACGTACAGCCTCCATGCCTTCTCCCCACATCTCCCCAGTTCACCAACCTGGAAGTTCTCCAAACCCCAACCGTTTTTGAGGGGGGTTTTAGAGAGGCTTCACTATATAGGCACGATTGATTAAATCACTGGCCATTGACAAACTATTCAACCTCCAACCCCTCTCCCCTCCCCAGAGGTCAGTGGGTGGGACCCAAAGTTCCAATCCTTTACATGGTCAGCTCTGTTAGCAACCAGCCCCCATCCTTAGGTACAGTCTGAAAGTCACTTCATTAACATAACAAAAGACATCTTAACCGTGCTCCTCACTTATGAAATTCCTAGGGTTTTAGGAGCTCTTCCTGAAACAGGGACAAGACCAAAGATAAGTATCTTATTATAAATCACAGTATCATAGTGATGTGGTATGAAGTAGTGGGGTCTGGGAGAGAGGACCAAGAAAGAATTCTTGAGACGTCTTTGGTGCAAAAAGGTGGTTTTATTAAAGCACAGGGACAGGACCCGTGGGCAGAAAGAGCTATACTGGGGTTGTGACAGGTGACTGACTATATACTTTCAAATTGGGAGGGGGTTAAGGATAGCACAAGCCTCCAACGTATTTTGGAAACAAGGTGGTTGGGGGACTAGCTATTGTTAAGAAAATGTCATTTATTATTGTTTAGTAAAAACACAGGAGACCCTTTAGATGTTATATCAGTGGGTCATATGCTGGGGGATGATTGCTAACATATATCTTTGGGGTAGAGATAAAGGAAGTTTCCAAAGGAATTTTTATAGGTTAAAGAAGACCTACAGGACCCTGGGGGTCGGGCTCAGATTGCTTTTTGCCCTTAGCAAGGTATTAACATCGAGGTAGTTGAGTCCCTAGAGGAATGTCGCTCTGCCTGTTCCAAGGACTTGTCAATGGACTGTAAGTAGTAAGGAAATTTTTCTTTTGCCTTGTTTCCCACATCAGTAGCATCTCAACCTTAACATGTCTAAAAGAAAATTATTGCCGTTTCTCTTGAAACTTCCCACTCAAGTCGTCTTTAGCTTGCTGTAGCACCAACCACCTGGTTGCTCAGGCAAATATCTAGATGTTCTCCCTGATTCCTTTCTTTCTTCCCACAGTTACAATTCATCACTAAGTCCTGCCAGGGTTACCTCTAGAACTAATCCTGATCTGTGCACATATGTCCATTTCCACCAGTATCACTCTGGTCCCAGCCACCATCCTGTCTTGCCTGGGCCACTGAAAACTTTCCTAACTCTCCCTCCTGCTTCCATTTTTGCCCCCACAATCCCTTCTCCAGCTGTATGTTATTTTAGTAACTACAGTACTATGACTTTACTAGATAGTGTTAAAAAGAAAACCACAGCCCCCAAATGGAGCCACTGAGGCCCAGACACCAAACCAGGGCTTAATATCTAATCTCATTGCAGTTTCAACCTCTTCCAGAAATGTAGTCAGGAACTGGTCAGTCAGGAATTTTCCCATAAGCGCCAATGAGGTCATCTGTCACATGGCCCTTTTCATCTCCCAAAGGAAGAAGAGGTCATCTGCATGATAAGACACCCCCCCCTTCTTCCCCTTTAGGGAAGATGACCTTGCCTGGAACATTTTTGGTTAATAACTTCCTTGCCCATCTTCCTTCCCATGAAAACCTTCCATTTTGTTCACCTCTGCAGAGCTCCCTTCTACTTGCTAGATGGGATTCTGCCTGATTCATGAATCACTTAAAGCCAATTGGACTTTCAAATTTAGTCAGTTGAAGGTTGTTTTTTAATGACAGTAAGGATATGAAAAGACTACAAGGTTCACTGAAGTCTTTAGAGCTAGAGGAGAAAGTATCCAGCATCTTCATGAGCCAAATATATTCAAAACCTAATCATTTAGATTTGGGGAAGGGGTTCCAGGCTTTCACTGGCAGACTCAAGTGTCAGATTACAAGGAGTTGAACCGTGAGACCATCCAGTATGGAGAGCATTAATGTATCAGCTATAAAGAGAGCTCGTTTTGTCCCTTGAGGGTTGTGTAAAAGCATCTCAGGGGCTGAGGCATGGGCCTTTTCACTGGGAACTAGAAGACAAGCCCAGACATCACCTGGGGAGGTAACCCAACATTCTTGGCGCATGCCATAAATGCTTGAAAGAAAACATCAAGGTGCTGAGTGCTTAAGGAAACAGTTATAGTTCCTTAGTGGGTAAACATCTTTTAATCCAAGGAAAAGTTAGAGTTTAGAAACAAATTTAAGAGAATCAAAACTGTAGCATTAATATTTTTGTGTTTAGAAATAGCCTATACAGAGATGCCTAGGTGGCTCAGTCAGTGAAGCGTCTGCCTTTGGCTCAGGTCATGATCTCAGGGTCCTGGGATCCAGCCCTGCATAGGGCTCTCTGCTCAGGTGGGTTCAGCTTCTCCTTCTCACTCTCCCTCTGTGTTTTCTTTCTCTTTCTCTCTCTCTCCCTCAAATAAATAAATAAAAATCTTAAAAAAAAAGAATAACCTATACATATTTAGTATTTTAAGTGTTTATTACATTTAAGAGAATTTGGCTTATTAAAATCACCTATCACTTCTATGATACAAATTCAAAGTGTGTTTTTTAGTTATTAAATTTATGATTGTAGCTTGAAATCTAATGAAATTTATAAGTAATAATAAAAATTCAGGAAAACTTAAGTTTATCAACATATTTACAAATTTAATCTATTAGATTTGTAAATATTAAGTACTCGGGAAGGTTTGTTATGCAATTGAAACATGTAAAAAAGAAATAGAATATATTAAAATTTTAAGTGCTGTTTCACATACTAAAGAGAGTCTAATCAAGTACATTGGCAATGGGAAGAAACATTAATTAAAGATCCCCTAGGAGTGATTATTTAAAATTTGGTAAATTAATAAATACAGTAATATGATTAGTAAGTTGAATGTAAAAAAAGCTGAGAACTAGTTTTTTAGTTGGAAACTTTAATAAACTGATTATTTTTTAAAATCAAAGTTATGTTGACATATTATTTTTGAGCATGTAAAAGCTGATATCAGAAAAAGCGAAAAACATTTATTGACTTTCAATAATTAACCTTACTATTTTCAGGAGCGACCCAAGGATTAGGATTTGGCTCTTATCATATGTATGTGAACAAGAAGCCTCACAAAGAGACCCCTCACACAACAGAGTCAGTTGCAAGGACAAATAACTGTAGCAGTTGAGGAAGTAGAATTCTAGAAGTTGTCGTTTCCTGCCAGAGGCTGTTCTAGCCAGTTCTAAAGGCCTATTCCTGGACCTCTTGGCAATTGTCAAAGGATGAAGGGTTTGTGTAGCTTGTCATCACCTTCTTACAGGAAATGAAGTTTGCCTCAGGTCTACCAGCAAGCCTACTCAAGTCTTTGTCTATTCTCTCTTGCCTTATGTGATGATTTAAAATATGTCCACAAACTCTTTGACACATTCTTCAATAAGTGGAGTCTAATCCTCTCCCCTTGAGTGTGGCCTTGACTAAGTGTCTTGCTTCTAATAAATAGAGGTGAAGTGATAATACATGACTTCTGAGACTACATCATTAAAGGCATGTAGCTAAAAGATGCTCGACATCACTCATCATCAGGGAAATGCAGATCAAAACCACAATGAGATATCACCTCACACCTGTCAGAATGGCTAAAATTAAAAGCTCAAGAAACAACAAGTATTGGCGAGGATGTGGAGAAGGAACCTTTGTTCACTACTGGTGGGAATGCAATCTGGTGCAGCCACCGTGGAAGACAGTATGGAGGTTCCTCAAAAAGTTAAAAATAGAACTACCCTATGAGCTACTAATCACACTACTGGGTATTTACCCAAAGAATACAAAACCTAACTGAAGGAATATATGCAGCCCTATGTGTATAACAACATTATTTACAATAGCCAAATTATGGAAGCAGCCCAAGTATCCATTGATAGACAAATGGATAAAGAACAGGTGGTGTATATATATACAATGGAATATTATTCAGCCATAAAAGAGAATGAAATCTTGTCATTTGCAATGACGTGGATGGATCTAGAGAGTATAATGCTAAGTTAAATAAACCAGTCAGAGAAGGACAAATACCATATGATTTCACTTATATGTGAAATTTAAGAAAGAAAACAAATGAATAAAGGGAAAAAAAGAGAGAGAGAAGCCAAAAAAGAGACACTTACCTATAGAGAACAAACTGATGGTTACCAGAAGGGAGGTGTTTGGGGTGATGGGTGAAATAGGTGATGGGGATTAAGAATACACTTATCAGGACACCTAGCTGGCTCAGTTGGTAGAGCACGTATTTTTTTTTTTTCAAAGTAAACTCTACCCCTAACGTGGGGCTTGAACTCGCAACCCTGAGATCAAGAGTCACATGCTCTGCTGACTGAGACAGCCAGGTGACCTGAGCATATGGTTCTTGATCTTGGGGTCGTGAGTTCAAACCCCACAGTGGCTATAAAAAAAAAAAAAAGTACACTTATGATGGACGCTGAGAAATATATGGAATTGTTGAATTGCTATGTTGCACACTTGAAACTGATACAACACTGTATGTTAACTACACTGGAATTAAAATAATAAACAAACAGATAAATAAATAGCATGAGGCTTCCTCCTTGCCCACTCTCGGATCACTTACTCTTGAGGAAGGCCGCTATCATGTCATAAGGGCATACAAGAACCCCTTTGAAGAAGTTCATCTAGCAAGGAACTGAGGCACCCTACCAGTCACCAGAATCAACTTGTCCTCTGTGTGAGCCTTTTTGGAAACATCCTTCAGCCTCACTCAAGCCTTCAGATGACAGTAGCCCAGCTAATATCATGACCTCAATCTCACGAGAAACCCTGAACCAGAACCAGTCCTCTAAGTTGCTCCCAAGTTTCTTACCCACAGAAACTAGAAGATAATAAATGTTTGTTGTTTTAAACTGCTAATTTATAGGGTAATTTGCTATGTGGCAATAGGTATCTAATAGATACACTTTCCTTGGTTGAACCCCAATCTGGGCATCTCCACATCCTCACTCTTTAATAAGTCCTCCTCACACTGACTCACTCAAGGTTCCTAGGAACATATCTGTCTTTTCCCATTACCTTCGAACATCTCATACTTAAAATAATATTTGTGTCACAAATTCCCTTGTGCTATGCCTTGGATTACTTTTCACATGATCAACATTGTATTTTCTTCTGGTATTAAAGCTTTAAACAATGAAGGATATTGTTGGTAATCATCATTCTTCAGAGAGGAATTCCTGTAATTTTGGGATAGTTTTAATGCATTACTTCTATTCTACATTTCCTTCTGGATATTAAGATCTTACTGATATGACTTCATTCTGATAAAGCCCCTTGGACATGAAGGAGACACATCCTCCTACTTTGCGGTCTGTGGTTAAGAAAGATGGCATATGTTATATGCTAAAATTTTACAGTAGTAGTTCTCAACCCTAGCTACACATTAGAATCCCCTGGCAAGCTTCATAAAAATTTAAATCAGAATCTCTGTTGGGGTGGGGGCAGGAATTTATATTTTAACAGACTTCCATGTGCCTCTATTAGGCAGCCAAGATTGGGACCACTGCTTTGGATCATACCCAGCATAGAATTCAGTCCTTTGGTACCAGCTCTAAAGAAAGCACAGTGCTGGTGGTTCTGCTACTATTTAGCTGTGTCATCTTAAGGAAGTCACTCTACCTCCAGAATATCTATTTTCTAAAATAGAGCAATGGTTCTAAATCTTGGTTATACTGCAGCGGAGATTTGAAAACACTAATTTTTTGGGGCTCCTGGATGGCGCAGTCGTTAAGCGTCTGCCTTCGGCTCAGGGCGTGATCCCGGCGTTATGGGATCGAGCCCCACATCAGGCTCCTCCTATGAGCCTGCTTCTTCCTCTCCCACTCCCCCTGCTTGTGTTCCCTCTCTCGCCGGCTGTCTATCTCTGTCAAATAAATAAATAAAATCTTAAAAAAAAATGAACACACTAATTTTTTGAGTCCTACCCCCAGAGATTCTAATGCAACTGTTTTGGGGTGTACTCTGGACATCAGGATTTTTCTTTTCTTTTTGAGAGAGAGGGAGTGAGGGAGAAAAGAAAAAGAGAAGGAGGGCCAGAGGGAGAGGGTGAGAGAGAATCTTACGCGGGCTCCACACCCAGCAGGGGGCCTGAGGTGGAGCTTTATCTGATGACACTGAGATATGACATGAGCAGAAATCAAGAGTTGGATGCTCAACTGACTGAGCCACCCAGGTGCCCCAGGACATCAGGATTTTAAAAAGTCCCCTCTGGTGATTCCAAATATGCAGTCAAGTTTGAGGACTAGAAAAGAGATAATTGCTAAGACCCTTTCCAGCTCTGCTTCTATTTCCAATGCCAATGATTTTGGTTGACACAATTCCTAATGTTAAAATATTTTACACTCATTGGGAGAAGGAATTCTCAAGCTACATAGCTGACTCTTGACCTACATGTAGCATCATTCCTGAGTTATGTGAAGTTATTCAATAAATAGAATGGTTGGAACTGGAGAGGGTTAATCTTGGAACACATTCAGAGGAGTTGAGTTTTTAGTAAAGTTGGGAAGTCAGGAGGACTAGGGAAAAACTAAGAGGAGGAGCTCTTCCGACACCAGGTTTCATGGATTGTGCATGAACATGGACAAAAGGGCAATGTACAAAATCTTTCCAAAACTACATACCATGATTTTTCCATGGTTGTCCCCCTAACAACCTCCTTTATCCCCTAACATCCTATTGTCTTGATACTGCACCATGACAAAGTACACATCATCTTTTCTTTTTATTCCTTGAATGGTGTGACAGAGGAATAGTTGTGCTTTCATTTGTAGAAGCAGGAAGGGAAATGGTAATTTCCGTAAGAGATACCTATAATAGGTGGTCTCTAAGATGTCTTCAATGATCTCCAGCTCCTGGTAGTCATGCCTTTGTGTAAGCTCTGCCTTTTGAGTGTGGGCTGGACCTAGTGATAGGCTTCTAACCAACAGAATACAGCAAAAGTGACTGGATGTCACTCCTGGTATTACGTTACAAGACTGTTATTTACAAAATATTTACACTCTCTCTGACTCACCTCATGGGCTGTCTCTGATGAAGCAAATTGGATGAAGCCAACATGGCAAGGAATTGAAGGTGGCCTCTGATCAACTGCCAGAGACGATCTGAGGCTCTCAGTCCAACAGCCCTTGAAGAAGTGCATTTTGCCAACAAGGAAGTGAATCTTGTCAACAACTTTAGTGAGCTTGGAAGTGGATCCTTCCCCACCAAGCCCTCAGATGGAACAGGTTCATGGCAATTATGTCACGTGTTCAGCCCCTAACCTATGTTTTCCTAAATACGAATTTTCCACTATTCCAAGCTGCCTTTGTAACTAATCATTGTGATCTGAATGGTTATTTCCACCAACAATTACTGCTACACAAATGTAAAAAATGATCCCCCATTAATACACACCAATTTTTGCTGAGTTATCACCATCATCATCATGTCTATCATTTCTGTGGAGACAGCAGTAAGCAATGCAGCCTGTTCTTTTACATCTAGTCGCAACTTCAGTTGTGTTAAAGAACGAAAATTCAATGGAGTCAATTTGAAGATCTGGTTGGCTTTATTAGGCGATTTGTGAATCAGGCAACACCCCATCTAGCAAGTAGAGGGAAGCTCTGAGGAGATGTGCAAAATGGAAGGTTTCTATGGGAAGGATTGCTACAGGCAAGGTCACTTTTCCTTAGGAGGAAGACCAGGAGATCTTATCGTGCAGATTACCTTCTCTTCCTTTGGGGAATGAAGAGGGCCAAGTGATAGATTACCTTTTTGGTGCTTAGGGGAAAATTCCTGACTGACCAGTTTCTGACTACATTTCTGGGGGAGGTTGAAACTGCAGTGAGGTTAGATATTAAGCCCTGATTTGGTGTCTGGGCCTAAGTGGCTCCGTTTTGGGCCTGTGGTTTTCTTTTTAATAGTTGGAAATAGGTTATGTTTCCTTTGCCAACGTCAGTTGATTGGTAGTTTTTGCTGGAACTCAGTGTTAAGGATTATAAGGAGCCCAAGTCTAGGCTCTGTTGGCGAAAAGGGTCGTGATCAGTTAGAGATTAGTTGGGAGTATAGTATACTTGCCAAGAATTGCGTTGTTCTAATGTCAGTCCTGACACAGGCACCTGGGTCAGATGACCAACTCTTCCTGGTTTTAGCAAGGAAAAGTGCTGCATCCTGGCAACCCCCTCAATCCCAAGTAAACTGGAACAGTTGGCCACCCTATATACCCATCCAGGTATCTTTCTGGAAGCCAGAAAAACTGGGAGCTGGGTGTACTGTAATACCTTGCTTCTCAAATGTGATCCATGGACCAGCTGTACCAGTATCCTCCGGGAATTTATTTACAGGGCGGATGCTCCTGCCCCACCCCAGACTTACTGAAGCAGAGTCTGTTCTTTTACAAGGTCTCCTGGGGGTTCATGCACATTGAAGTGTGAGCAGCTCCTCTATGGCTTAAGTCCTGCTGGAAGATCACTGTTTATGGATCAATGGGTCCCAATCTCCTTTCACTTGGAACACCCCCAAATGATCACATCACCCATGTGACATGACATAATGTCACACACACAGCCTATGCTCTGCAGAAGTGGGCAATGGCACACTTCTCTCCCACTCCAGATTTATATGAAAATGAGAGGAAGGAGAGTGAGGCTTTGCAGAGCTACCTTGAAACTGCTCTAATATTTTAGTGACACAGCAGTATGTGGGGGTGCTGCAGAGGGTAACTGCTGCTTGAAACTCTTGCTTCAACAGCAATTGACCCCGAGTGAGAGAAGGGGAGGTTCATTTGTCCTCTCTTGCTCCCTGTTCACCCTCTGGTCATGTGGCCAGTGGCGTCCGTCCTAAGACCCCCTGCTAAACGATGTGTAGGGGAGATAGGGGTTGGATTCGTAGAGAAGCCCTGAAGTCCTTAGTCCAGTGGTTCTCAAACTTGAGCATGCATCACAATCACAGGGAGGGTTTATAAAAGAGCAAATTAGGTAGGCGCGAGAGCTGCGGGGACCGCCTGCTGAGCGAGCAACCGCTCTACGGAGAGGAAAGGAGGGACGCACGGAAGGAGAGGAGAAGACTGAAGACCTCTCTCCGAAAAGCAGCAACAGCGTAGGAAGCAGAGAAAGAGAAAAAGCCGGCGCTGCCTGAAGCCGCTCGCCCCAGTTCCCACGCGCCGGTTTTCCAGGAAGAGGGAGGGCGGCCAGGGGGCGTGGCTGGCGGGGCTGACAAGGTGGGGCGGAGCGCGCAGGGCGCGCTGCCCGGAAAGCGTCAGCGCGGGTTGGCGGGGCGGTCTCGGGGGCGGCTCCGTGGGAGCGGAGCGCGAGCTCTGGAGGAGGGAGATACTCGTGAGCTCTGGTGGCGAAATGACATTTAGTAATAGTTAATCTTTTACGACTGCCAAGTTTTACTAGGGCCTATCTCTCGCCATTGTGGCAAAGGTCCTCTGAAGGGGAAAAAAGGAAAGCGAATGGCGGGAGTCTTTTGCAAGCCCTCCCCTCCTGCCGGCGCGCGCAGCATGGGCGGGGAACGTCCTTCTTGCGCCGGTTACGTCATCGCGGCCTGCGCCCGGGGCGGAGCGGGGCGGGGCGGGGCGGAGTCTCTAGATCTAGGGCGAGCCTGCGCAGAGCGTGGGAAAGGCGTGCAGTGTGGCGTCTGACGTATCTGTGGAGACATCCTAACTTTCCCTCAGTGGGCGGGGAAGAAAGAAGTGCAGGTTTGCTTGGCTCCCCGCCGGTTTTTCCGCCCAGGCTCGGCAGCGGTCTTCTTGTACTAGGCGAAGTGAATTTCCCGGCGCGGTCCCTGCCGGTCCCTGAGGAGCAGCAGGTGCCCCCGCTACTCCCCCTCCCGGGCTCCAGCCGGCCCCGCCGGCCAGGAAGCGTTTCTGCGGCCGTAGCCTTGAGGACCCGTAGCCCTCTGGCGCTCCACGTGGGCACGTTACTTAAGATTTACTCAACACTGAGAAAAACAAAAAGCAAAAAACAAACTTCGGAAATGTTGAACTACAGCTCCCTGTTTTGGTATAAGTTTTAGGGGACCTGGACTCTTTAGCAATAGCTGCGAATATATAATTACAATGCATTTTGTCAGTTTTAGCGCTACAATAGTTAAAATGAGTAGTAGTTGTTTCGAGGAACAAATGGTTCCTGATAACGGTATTCATTATCTGGGTCTTAACTGAGTTTATTTTAGGGATTGAACAATGGTTTTTAGAAGAGCCTAGTAACTAGCAGGTACAGATCAGCTCTGCTGGGGCTGAATGAGAAGGATCTATACTGCATTATCAAAATCAATTTATCTGTATGATTCTCAACAGCTATTTGATTGTAAAAGACAGTCATCCTTTTGAGAAGCCCTGTTGAGTTTACTGTTTTGTCCTTCGTGATGTAACAATTCAAACGTTGGGGAAAAAAAACCTTAGGACATCTGGATAATATATTTACTATTAAAGTGATTTTTAAATGATATTATATTGAATACAGATTGGAAGATTTAGTCTTCAAAGCCTTGTAGAGAGTGACTACTTAAACTTGGCTGCTACAACTGAGGACATTCTGCCACCTTTGGCAATAATTTGATTTAACTTGCCTTCAAGCACCTCAAAACCAGACACTGTGAAGTTATGAGCAGAATCTCAGATGAGGATTTCGTAAGAAAAGAGTTTGGTGTAATCGGTCTGGAGATGTCAGCTCTGCTAAATGCTGCTGAATTGCAAACTAGGCAAGTTATTACTAAATTGGGAATTTCTTACCCTAACATCTTTTCTACTTGTCCTGTAGATGTGTTCAGTTAATACTAGATAACTTACGTGGAATTAAACACATAGTGCTTTGAAACAATACAAGCACTACATACATTTTTTTTTTTGTTTGTTTGAATGATTCCATTGGCATTCTTGTCAGTAAACTGAGTTGAGAGAATTAGGGCTTAGTGAGACACTATTTAAGGGAGTAGTAACAGGATTAAGGAAGAGGTGTATGGAAAAGATCTTTAGAATTCTTAGACTATCCTCAGTCTCCAAATCCTTGCAATTGTATAGGCATCATTTGGAGAGTGGAAGTAAAAAAAGGTTCCTAGTCTATACAAATTGAATCTTGAAAAATATTTGCTTTGTATCTAAGTATTTTACATTTGTTTAAAAGCTCCTATTTTTTTCAGTTCAGTTTTCTACATTTTTATCAAGAAAGATAGTCTTCAAGAACTCAATACATTCCTCAAGGGAAGAAAAAGGCTTAGAGCTGTAAGAGATAAACTCGAGAGTATTTTAAAGTACTGTATTAGGGTTCAGGAAAGATCAGTAACTGAATGTGAATGTACATTACCCACCTATCTTATAAAATACAGATGTTTTTGACTAATGGACTTTAACATTTAA
Source organism: Ailuropoda melanoleuca (assembly GCF_002007445.2). Taxonomy (NCBI): domain Eukaryota; kingdom Metazoa; phylum Chordata; class Mammalia; order Carnivora; family Ursidae; genus Ailuropoda; species Ailuropoda melanoleuca. Next base: position 8,983,361 of record NC_048238.1, read on the forward strand.
AGTTCTTCCCATAAGTTTAAATAATGGCAAATAATGTAATTTCCAGTGCATTATAAAATGTCATTTTACACTGTTGTGTAAATGTATGCAATGGAATTAAATTATTTTGATACCTATCATCCATTTTTAAAAAGTGAACTAGCTCTCTGATAGTCAGAACTTTACACTGTGTTCTATGTGGTTCTGATTTAGGGACAAGGGGTTCCCAGAGGGGATTTGGCAATATCTGGAGACATTTTTGGTGTCCTACCTAGGGAGTGGCGGGCACTGGCATCTAGTGGAATGCTCAAGGCAACCCCCAACAACAAGGAATTAACCAGCCCAAAATGTCAATAGTGCTGTGCTGTTGAGAAACCCTGACCTACAGAATTCTACTCTCACTTAGTGTGGTTTTAGGAATGAAAAAAGTATTTTTTTAAGATTTTATTTATTTATTTGACAGAGAGAGATCACAGTAGGCAGAGCGACAGACAGAGGGAGAGGGAGAAGCAGGCTCCCTGCTGAGCAAGGAGCTGGATGAGGACTCCATTCCAGGACCGTAAGATCATGACCTGAGCCGAAGGCAGATGCCCAAACGACTGAGCCACCCAGGCACCCCAGGAGTGAAAGTCTTATTGGTTATCATTCTTTCCTGCAGCAAAAATGTGTGTATATTTAAATTTATTGAATATCTTGCGATAAGGTTCTAAACGTTAAATCAATCCAGAGAAACACTTTTTAAAAATCTTACAGGTATCCTCTGCTTTTTGAAAGTTTACATTATGTCACTTTGCTTTTCGAAAGACTTACATTAGTACATGTTTTTTCTAACTGGAAAAAATCCATAGAGGATTTTCGTTCTTACAAATGGGTGAAAAGCAAAAATTAGCGTTCAGCTTTCTGCAGCGAGCAGGGTGCACCCTGAGCGAGAGTGGCGCCACCAAGCTCCTTTCCCGGTAATTACACCCAGCATCTCAGCATTTAGTAGCCATAGCTTTTGAACTGTGTCAGCATCTGTGCTATATCTTGATCTATTTTGTGTATCTGTTGGCGAGATATGTTCTAAGGTATCAGAAAAGCCTAAGAGAGGTGGGTTTTTTGGGTCTGGAAACACTCAAAAAATTTTCAATGTAAATTAATGGTAATTGCTTCACTTTATGCCATTTTGGCTTACAAAAGTTTTCATAGGCATGCTCTACTTTCAGATAGTGAGGGAAAACTGTACAACTATTATTAGTATATAGCTGATTATAAATATCACGATTTTGAATAATTATAAAAGTAGTATTTTATTAAATGTATTTCTTAATGAGATTGGACTCTTTATTATTTGGCTTAAGTTTCCACGGATGGGTATTATTCATTGCTAGAACGTGACAGAAGTCAACATCAGTTCTTTCTCTCTCTTATTTTTAGAGATGTAAGGCCAAAACATCTTGTTCATTTAAGTTGAGAGGAATAAAAAGAATGTTAATATAGTAATGTCGTTCAATTCTTTTTATTCCTTCTGAGTTCTATGCCAAAAATCATTTAGTGAGAGTGATCGAGCAGAATACCGTTAATGACCTGTTACGTGCTCCAGTTTAGTCTGCTTTAGAAGCGAAGTACTGCAATCCCAGCTTGAAAAATGACTCCTTACCTAGTCATTCATTTTCTCAGTATTGACTGTTTAGTGCCGTGGCAGTTGTGTCCTAGAACAAGACACCGTATGAAGATTCAGGATGGGTAAGAGGTATTCCTTTCATAGAGGCCAAAAGGGCGATCTCTGTACTTAAGTACCCGGATGTCTGGTTTAAGTGATTGTTTATTAGTAGTTGTTGGAAGGGTGGACGGAGGAACACTTGAACGAATGAACACTTTAGGATTAAATATTGTAATAATCCAAGCTAGAAATCACGAGTGATAGCAAGGAAGTTGGGGAGAACATTCTGGTTATATTCTGAAGACAGACCTCACCGAATTTTCTCAAGGTTTGGATGTGAGCAAAAGGGAGGCATCAGCTATCCCTGCATAGTTTTTGTCCTAAACCACAGAACAGTTACCATTTCCTGAGCTGGGGGAGGAGTAGGGAAGAACGAGGCGGGTACAGGTGCAGGCCCCCGTGCATTTTCTCAGGGCCACACTGGTGTGTCCCAGCTTAATTGGGCTGTTGAAACCTGTGGCTATGTATCAAAATACAAAGAATATGATCACTTTTAATCAGATTAAAAGTCTTACACAATGATTTTCCCACAAAATGATGTAGTCTTTCCCCTTCTTTTTAACTCCTGTGCCTCAAATTTAAATGCTTGATGATGTTATTAGCTCTGTTATTAAGGAATGTTAATTATCTGATTTATATATATTAGATATACCTTAAGGACAAGTTTTGTAGTTTAAAGTTGTTAAGGTTTTAATAGATTTTTTAAAAGATTTCTTTTTTTTAAGTAACTCTATACACAACGTGGGGCTCGAACTCACAGCCCCGAGATCAAAAGACACATGCTCCACCAACTGAGCCAGCCAGGCATCCCATGGAATATAAACACATTTTATTGTAGTTTATTTTAAGATTTTATTTATTTATTTATTTGACAACAGGAGAGAGAGCGAGAGAAAGCACAAGCAGGGGGAGCAGCAAAGGGAGAGGGAGAAGCAGGCTCCTCACTGAGCAGGGAGCCCGATGTGGGGGCTCCATCCTCGGACCCTGGGATCATGACCTGAGCTGAAAGCAGATGCTTAACCAGTTGAGCCACCCAGGTGCCCCGATTTTATTGTACTTTAAATCAATAATTCTCTACAGAGGTATTGTTTAGGACAGATTTAATATTTAACAGTTGACTCTATTGGATGTAAAAGTAGACTTCACAAGCTCCTCAACACCAAAACCATGATTTTGCTTCAGATAACTGAATCCTAGCTTTCTGACTTGGTCAGAATAATGCAAATTAGCTCAAATGCAACTTATAATTTATGATTTACATTAATGCACATTAACATGCAATGTTATGTAGGATTTACCACCTTGGCTAAGCTCATCCAGAGAGGCGTATTTTTCTCTTAGTAAATTTTTAATGCTTCTGTTTCTTTCCCCCCCTGTTTGTTTCAGCAGAGAAAATAGTATATGCAAAGACAAAAAAATTAATACCATTTCAGTGAGAGGGCATTTACATAACCAGTTGTTCAGATCTTTTGAAAAGTTAACCCAAAACATGTTTGCCTGTGTAAATTAATGTTAATACCTATCTTACGGGTTGGCATATGTTCTGAGAGTACCCCTTATTTAATTCCACCCATGTACAAGATTCTGAGGATGTGGATACTCAGAGTCCAATGGACGAGACAGATACCTACATACCAACTTTGTGACCATGTTTGTGGTAAATATTGAGATGTAAGCAAATATTAAAGGAGCATAAACACGCAAGAAATTGCTGTAGCTTCAGATATGATCTTTGCGTTGACCACACTCCTCTCAGGAGAGGAGGTTGTGTGCACTAGGGTAATTTTCCCTATTTCTCCTGTTTCCCTCCTAAGCCTGGCATCCTATGTCTCCTGTCTCTCTGCATCTCCGGGGGGGTGCAGCAATGTTCCCTGCTCTGCTGGATGACAGCCCCTGCAGCCCACCGCTGTTCTAAGCGAGCATGCCAGAAAGCTTGGAGGACCGCTGCTGCCCTTTCAGAGTAAAAACATCCTCTGGGTAGCTAAAGCTCGGACTTCTTTTTAAGCAAGGTATCTTTTACTAGGATCCCTTCATGGAAAGCACATATATACATAAAAGACCTGCCGTGGTCATTGATGAGGATCAGCCACAGCTGCGGAAGGCCTTTTACGTTTTGTACTTGGGTATATACATAATGTATATTTAGTGCACAAAATTATATTTAGAGACATGTCAACTTTGGTTTTTTTTTTTCCTTACAAAAGGGCTTATAAACCCTGTATGTAAATAATTAGGAATTCCCATTTTGGGGAATTAAAGTTCCTGGTCACCAAAACAAACAAACAAACAAACAAACAAAAAACCTCAGGGTGTTCCTGATTCTGTAAGTCGGAGATGGGACATGAATAGCTGTAGTTCTTGCAAGTTCCCAGGTGAGCCTTGCTGCTCAGGTTGTGGTCCGTGGGCCCGCAGCATCAGCAACACCTGGTAGTTTGTTAACAGTGCAGACTCTCACAGATTCTCAGGCCCACAGCAGACCTTCTATATCAGAATCTGCGTTTTAACGTGGTGCCAGGTGATGAGTGCACCGTGGCCTGCAGGCCACAAACTGAATAGGAAGGGGTTGGATAGCCCCGAGAAGTTGTTTTCCTTGTTCCAGTCTTGCCAGAGGCGATGGCAGGCTTTAGAGCTGTTTCCCCCTGAGCCTTGACTTTGTGGTTGGTATCTGCCAGTCAGTGACATACTCTATGCTGTTCCCTGCCTCTGTGACTTGCCTGGCTTTGAACACTCCTTGAATGGAAATACTACTTGGCCCTACTCTGGAATATTAGTTCTGAAAAATGAAAAGAAGGTAAATGTCTAAAAATCTGCTTATCTTCCTGCTTCCTGCTCACTTCTCTCAACTCCCACATTGGTGAGCTCTTTTCCTTCAGCATCCTCTAGCAAAAATGTACAAGGCCAAAGCACTGCCTCTGTGGAACACTGTTATAGGAAGGCTGCAGATACATATTTAAAGGTGCAGAAAAATGAGTGGTGATCAGGTGCCTGTGCTGGGTATGGTTGGAGGTTATTCAGCAAGAATTGCTGACCAGCCCAATGGGTCAGGGATGCACCTATGGTCCCGGCCTGAGAGGAATCTAAAATTGTTCAGAAAGAAAACAAGGACAGCAGCAATGCAATTGATCTTAATGTGCTAGCCCAGCATCGAATAGGCTGAAATTGAGCAAAACTTGCTCATATTTTGCCCTCGTCAGCCACCACTCTTTTGTCTGCAAAAGATTATAGAAGTAATATAACAGTGCAAAGGGTTTGGAAAATAGAATAGCGAATATTTACCTACTGTCCCACTGCCCTATTATATAGTTACATTTTTATATATATTTTTCTATCTGTTGAAAACCATATGTGATAGGCAGAAGAATGGACTCTCAGAGATGTTCGTGTCCTAATTCCTTGAGACTGATAATTTGTTAGGTTATATAAGAATTTGGAAATTAACATTGCAGAAGGAATGAAGTTTGCTTATTACTGACCCTCAATATGGAGGTTATCCTGGATTATATGGGTGGGCCCAATGTAATCACAAGAGTCCTTAAAAGTGGAAGAGAGGCAGAAGACTTGAGGGAAATGTGACTGGAGGTAAGTCAGAGTGATGTGATATGAGAAGGACTCAACGGGCCTTGGTGGACTTGAAGACAGAGGATAGGGCCACGGGCCAAGGAGTGTGGGTGCCCTCTAGAGGTTGTGAAAAGGAAATGGATTCTCTTGTACAGCCTCCAGAAAAGAATGCCACCCAGCTGACACCTTGATTTTAGCTCAGTAAGACTTGTGTTGAGCTTCTGATCTCCAAAACTGTAAGATAATAAATATGCATTATTTTAAGCAGCTAAGTTTGTGGTAATATGTTACAGCAGTGATAGAAAAGTAATACACCATATTTCTCATAGTTACATCATGCCTAAAAATTTTTTGTGTTGCTATAGTTTTTATAATTCTTTGAATGGTCATATATTATTCTGTGGAGCTGAAGTACTGGCATTCCTTAACCATACCCTCATTTGAACATCAGATGTGTGAACTGCTTTCTGCATTTCCTTTTTTCATGTTTCATTGTTTTCTAAGGATATTCTATCAGAATTACCTTTGGACTTTGAATTTCTTCCAGTTTTTCTATATTTAATTTTAAGAAAAAATCTCTTAAGTCCACATGAAATTTTTAAAAAAGATTTATGTATTTATTTTAGAGAGAGAAAGAGCGTGTGCACGTTGCGGGGAGCAAAAGGAGAGGGAGAGAATCTCAAGCAGACTCGCTGCTGAGTGCGAAGCCTGCCTCAGGGCTTGATCTTAGGACCCTGAGGTCATGACCTGAGCCAAAATCAAGAGTCGGATGCTCAACCACCGACTGAGCCACCTAGGCACCCCTTATTTAATTTTTTAATTGATTTTTTCAGATGAATATCTCCTGTAAAAATCCTATTGAGGGACACGTGTGTGGCTCAGTGGGTTAAGTGTCTGCCTTTGGCTCAGGTCATGATCCCAGGGTCCTGGGATAAAGCCCTGTGTCAGGCTTCCTGCTCAGCTGGGAGCCTGCTTCTCCCTCGCCTTCTGTCTACCACTCTGCCTACTTGTGCTCTCTCTCTCTCTGTCAAATAAATAAATATATAAATCTTTAAGAAAAATCCTATTGAGAGTTTCTGGTGTCCATTGCCTTGGCAGACTTCTTCAAAACCCATAGACTTGCAGTCAAAGCCCTCAATCTTGTGATCCCACTTTTCCTATTTCCATTTTTCACAAACTTAAATTATATTTAGGCCATTTCTTTCATATCTTCCCTATTGATTATTTTCCATTTTGAGTCTTTGTGTATTCTTTTCCCAGTCCAGGTTGTACTTTTCACAGTGAAATTATGTGTGATTTGTCTTACAAGCTTTTTCCCAGCAGTTTGGTATATGACAAGTGTGAGTGTTAGAATCAGGCAGCGCTGGGTTTGAATCCCAGTTCTGTTTCTCACTAGCTGTATGGCCTGGAATGAGTCACTCATCCTCTTTGAGCATCAGTTTCCTCTTTAGAATGAAGTCAACAGTGTCTTCCTTGCATGGTTGTCAACTGTATTATAGCTAATGTATACAAAGAATCTAGCAAGATCCCTGCTACTTAGTAGGCAATCAATGAATATCATTATTCATCTTATGACTTTTTTAATCCACCCTCATTAAACTCTTTAAAAATAAGATAATAAATTCTTTAAAAATAAGAACAGTTCATTGTTCTTACATGTATACCCTATGAGGCCTAGCATATAATAGGTGCTTAATAAACATTTACTATTTCGATTTCCTTCTCCCTCTCCCTGTCTTATTAAAATCCCATTCATTCTCCCAGGCTCCTGCTGTAGCCCCATCTCCTTTATGACTCATCCTTGCCACCTTTACCACACTTGGCCTGGGTGAGTGAGTACAGTTGAATGATGTAAAATGGAGGATAAGGGAGAAAAATAGAGGTTCATGGAGATAATCCATTGGATCCCTCTTAGCTCTAACTTTTTTTTTTTAAGATTTTATTTATTTATTTGACAGAGAAAGCCAGCGAGAGAGGGAACACAAGCAGGGGGAGTGGGAGAAGAAGAAGCAGGCTCATAGTGCAGGAGCTTGATGTGGGGCTCGATCCCATAATGCCGGGATCACACCCCGAGCTGAAGGCAGACGCTTAACGACTGCGCCACCCAGGCGCCCCAGCTCTAACTTTTTAAAAAAAGATTTTATTTATTTGTCAGAGAGAGAGAAAGCATAAGCAGGGGGAGCGGTAGGCAGAGGGAGAAGCATGCTCCCTGCCGAGCAGGGAGGCTGATGCAGGACTTGATCCCAGGACCCTGGGATCATGACCTGAGCTAGAGGCAGACGCTTAACCCACTGAGCCACACAGGCGTCCCTTAGCTCTAACTTTTTATATAATTTTGGAATTTTCTGGGGAAGGAGTTATTACTGAGCTCTTGTTAATATGCCCAAATGTTCTGCATATGCTAGAGCTTGTCGTGCCATTTAAGACTCAACCCAGAATGAGAAAATATTTGCAAAAGTCATATCTGATAAAGGACTGCTATCCAAAATATACAAAGTACTCTTAAAACTCAACAATAAGAAAACAACCCAATTAAAAAATGGGCCAAAGACCTTAACAGACACACCACTGAAGAATGTATACCGATGGTGAGCTAAACATAAGAAGATGCTCTACATCATACGTCATCAGGGAAATACAAATTAAAAGAGCAATGAGATACCACTACACACCTATTTGGCCAAAATCTGGAACAGTGACAGAACCAAATGCTGGCAAGGATGTGGAGCAACAGGAACTCTCTCATTCATTGCTGGGAGGAATGTAAAATGGTATAGCTACTTTGGAAGACAGTTTGGCAGTTTCTTATAAAACTACGTACACTCTTATGATATGATCCAGCAATTGAATTCCTTGGGATTTACCCAATGGAGTTGAAAACTTCTGTCCACACAAAAACCTGCACACACAAGTTTATAGCAGCTTTATTCATAATTGCCAAAACTTGAAGCAACTAAGATGTCTTTCAATAGGTGAGTGTATAAACAAACAGTGTCCATCCAGAAAATAGAATATTATTCAGCACTGAAAAGAAATGAGCTATCAAGCCATAAAAACCACAGAGGAACCTTCAATGCATATTACTACGTGAAAGAAGCCAATCTGAACAGGGTACATACTGTATGAGTCCAACTATATGACATTCTGGAAAAGGCAAAACTATAGGGACAGTAAAAAGATCAGCGTTTGCCAGGCAGTGGGGCAGAGTGGGTAGGGAACAAATAGGCAGAGCACAGAAGATTTTTAAGATAGTGGAAATGCTCTTTATGATACTATAATGGATACATATCATCATACATTTGTGAAAACCATAGAATGTACAACACCAAGAGTGAATCCTAAGGTAAACTGTGGACTTTGGGTGATGGTGGCGTATCAGTGTAGGTTCATCATTTGTCACAAATGTCCCACTCTGGTGGGGATGTTAATAATGAGGGAGGCTATGCATGTGTGGGGCAGAGGATATAAGGGAATTCTTTGTACCTTCCTCTCAATTTTGCTGTGAACCTAAAACTGCTCTAAAAAATTCTTTAAAGAAAATCCCTACAACTCAAGCCAGCCCTTATCATACTATACTCATTTTTAGAATAAGGAAATGGAGAGACAGAGGTGAAGTGATAGAACCAGGACTTTCATCTCAATTTCTTTGCCTCCAAAGCCCGCAGTCTTTCTACTCCCATCACAATGGAGCAACGCTGGCAGTGCCCTGTCCACAACCTCTTGGTTCTCACTCTTCCCATACATGGCACACATGCCTACAGCTTCCTCTCCGAGCCCCTGTGCTCCTCCGCCTTCTCAGACCGCAGAGGTGTGCTTGGCCCATTTGTCGGGTGGGCGAGAAGGACCAAGAATCAATATCCTGGGGAGCAGCCCTTGATAATTCTGGGTGGGTGTCAGTGGATAACTGTTCCAGCCTCCTCATCTGATAAAGAAAATGGGGCTGTGGATAGTGATGATGGCCATGGCTAAAGTCAAGGGCCCGAGCTGTCTGTGATGTTAGGTGCAGAACTTCAGAGTGAGCTTTTAGAAGATCTTCTAGTAATTGGACAGAGACATCATGTCTTTTGATTCTAATAATTAAAAAAAAACAACCTTGTGTTTTTTTGTATGTCTGTTTTTTATAAAATTTCATTTTTCTAGTGATTCATTTTTGTTGTTTTTACAAGAGTCTTGTTTTGCAGTGGATTGGGCACTTTTTAAGAATTGGTTCATCATGGGAGTTGGAGAAGCTCTATTCTCCAGCAAGGGGTTGACAGACTACAGCTCTTGGGCTGGTTGCCTGGTTTTGTAAATAATGTTTTATTGGAACACAGCCATACACGTTCATTTATGTATTATCCATGGTGGTTTTTTCTCTACAGTGCCAGAATTGAGCCATTGTGACAGACACCGTGTGGCTCCCAGAGCCTGAAATATTCACCCTTTGCCCTTACAGGGAAGTTGGGCCAAGTGCTGTTGTACTCTGTCTCCCCCAGTTCCCCAGCTAGGTTGAGCTCCACAGTGCTAACTTGCTTGCTAATACCTTCTATTGACTTCTTTCCCTCCCCTGTCTCATTTTTTCACTCCCTGCCGGGTTTTCCTAGATATCCTAAATAAATGACTTGTACTTACATTCTTGACCCCAAGTGGAGTTCTGGGGGAACCCAACCAATGCACACATCATGTCCGTGTTTGTCCTAATTTCAGGACAAACTTACTAGCAGAGCAGGGGCCCCTTACTAGCAGTGTCAACCTCAGCACGACGATTACACTGTCACGTCCCTCCCACCCCCACTGTCCTGTCTCTTATGCACCACTGTTTGGAAATTCAACCTTGTAGGCATGACTTTTTCTGGTTCATATATTCTATCTTATTGAGTGCCACCTTTGCACCAGGGATGATGGAGGAGAGGATAAAGAACAGGAGGAAGAAAGAAAATCCCATCTTGTCCTACATAGGATGCTCCCTTTTTACAACAGAAGCCTGCTTAGAGCTGATCCCAAGGTGCCCATGCACCTGAGTCATGGCCAGTTGTTTTCAGCCTCACAGGACATGGCCAAGTCAGTGACCACCCCCACTTTATTGCTGCTGCTTTCATTTGTCTCTGTCTGCCCCTCCTAATTACTTAGGTCACTTCAGACTTTAATTCTGTCTTCTAAAGTGTAACACAGCCATAATTAGGCCATATGTTAATTAGCAAGATGACGTCTTGTCACTCGTGAGAGATGTGGATCATCCCAGAAAGTACCATAGAAAGGGGAGTTCAGCAGGAAGAGGAAGTCTAAGGAGGCTGGAAGTGACTCTCTGTCTAGCCGAAACTACCTTAAAGAGCAGGAGAAAATGGCAGGATGCAAGAGGGCAAAAGGATGGGGTCACACAAAGAAAAAGAGCTATAGTTGACCTCTTTTCCACTCCAGGAATGAGCTGTAAGCCAGGAAAGAAGCCTGAGGCCGAGAAGCCACCAGGGATGGCAGAATCTTCTGAAGGACTGGAGGTGGCCAGGGCTGAGGTCAAGGCCCCGGTGGAGGCTACAAGCAAGGTGAGTGTCAGGCAAGCGTGCTCCCATCTCTTACCCCTGGAAACCTGTGGGGATCCCAATCACAAACCAAGGCCATTCTCTGCTTCTATGGCCACTCCAGGGGGCCTGCAGGAAGTCTGGAAGACAGGGTTCTGGTAGCTCAGAGACTGTTTCTACATGCTGTTTACTCACTCAGTGTCAGTTCCCCATTTTCTATTAACTTATTTTGTGACATTCTTGGGATGACAAAGTTAGAAAGAGGATTGGGCAGGTCATGATAATTTCCTATTTCAGATAGTGTCACCTTTATCACTCAGGAGACAATTTTCCAGGAAACTAATTACTCAGGGAATTCATGACTGGGTACAATGACATTTGAATTATTAAGATATTAACCTTCCTCCAGTTTGCTGTCAGAACATGATGTGATGAGAACTTGTTCTGTCATCACCCAGCTAATGGATGAAAGGGACTAGGACAGTCATTTGAAGTTGTATATTTGCTTGGATTTCAGAAAAAGACATTTGACAGAGGAACTCTCAAAACATATCAAAGGGGAAATTTTGAGGAGTAAAGTTTGTGTTAATAAGCATTATTATTATTGTATTTGTAGAGTTCCTACTATATTCCAAACCTTTATGGGCATTACTTCTAATATTCCTAACAATCCTTCAAGGAAAGTATTATTATCCTCATTTAACTTGAGGCTCGCAGATGTTGAATCATGTTCAAAGATCATACTGCCAGCTGCGACAAAGTTGAAATCTGTTATTTTTTCTAAACTCTAAACTTTGAGCTCTTATTATACTGGGCTCAGCAAACTCTTTCTTTAAAGGGCCAGATGGTATTTTTACTTTTGCTGGACAGATGATGTGTGTTGCAACTACTCATTTCTGCTGTTGTAGCATGTAGGTAACCATATGCAATACACCAATGAAGGAATGAACGTGGCTATGCTCCAATAAAACTTTATTTACACACACTAAAATTTGTTTTTAACATAATTTTCTTTTTTTTTTTTTTGAAGATTTTATTTGTCAGAGAGGGAGAGAGGCAGGCAGAGGAGACACAGGCTCCCCGCTGAGCAGGGAGCCTGATGCGGGGCTTGATCCCAGAACCCTGGGATCATGACCTGAGCTAAAGACAGATGCTTAACCGACTGAGCCACCCAGGCGTCCCTGCATAATTTTCATATATCATGTGTTATCATTGTCCTTTGGAATTTTTTCCCCAGACTATTTAAAAAATGGTAAAATCATTCTGCTCACAGGCCATGCAAAAACAGGTGGCACCCCAGGTTTGGCCCACAGGCTGTGTAGTTTGCTGACCGCTGCCCTCCACGAAACCATCTATCTCACACACAATGACTTACGAAAACAAGTGAAAGCAGCTGAGCTTCATATTTTACCTAAAGGAGTCAAGTCATCTACAGGAAAAGTTATCACAACCTTTAGGACACAGAAGCTATGGGGAGCAATAATCCTCATTCTGGCTGTACCATCAAATTTAATGCATAGACTTAGGTACATCTCAAGAACTGCTGGGTCTTGCTCTCATCTCCCGGATGAGATAGATCCCTAACAGCTCCACTGTTCTTTGATTCTACTCAGAGTATGCCTGTACCAAATGATTTCCATAAAATCGGAATTTAAATCTAAGATGATTACTTGGATGATGTCATCATTAACTTGGGAAAGGCTGGGGGAGGAGCAGGTTTGTGGGTGACAGCAAGAGTTTGGTTGTGGGCCAGTTAAGTTTGAGGCACCTAATGGACATAAATGAACACAGATGCATATAAGAACCTGGAGTTGGCAGGGGAAGGCCAGAATAGAGATTAAATTTTAGAAGTGGTCAACATGTAGACTGACTCTGGGTATATCATAGCATTGAATAAGATCTTTTAGGGCAAAATTTCATAACCTTGGCACTATTAACATCTGGGGAGGGATAATTCTTTGTCGGGGGGCTGTCCTATCCTACACTGTACATCATAGAGTGCTTAGTAGCATTCCTGCCCTCTCCTCATCCCATCCCCAGTCGTGGCAACCCCAAATGGCTCCAGACACTGCCACATGTCCCCTGGGGTGAAAATCACCCTTGGCTGAGAAAGGATCAGTGTCTTAGGGAAAAGGCTGAGGCTGGTCCTCAAGGACTGCAACTTTGGAGGACAGAAAGAGGAGGAGGAAATGGGGAAAGGGACTGAGAGGAGTGGCCAGTAGGAGAAAAATTCAACTGTGAGGTCCCCAATGTTTAGGCTGGACTGGGTGTAATAGTTGAAGAAAGGCAGAGGTGGAGGTCAGACAAGAAGTAATGGCCCATAGCTCAGGGCTGAGCCCCAGTGAGCTCCACTGCGTTTCCTTTATGGGACCCCCCCCCCAGTGGTAGTAGGAGGACAAGGGCACATGAAGCGTTAAGGTCATACATTTTCTAATTGCATGGCGCCTGAAGACAGTGCATTGGGCAGAGTGTTTTCTAGTAGGAACTAAACTGGATAGCAGGTTAAAAGTAACATTTACAAACCAAAGATAGAGACTGTTCCATGTTTCTTCTTTTTCATTTTATTTTTAGAAATAATCCTCAGAGGATAAAAATGTTATTGTCTGGGTGCAGGAGAAAAGCAAGAACAGAAATAGAGTTGCTATGGTTTTGAGGGAAAGCAAAAGGGACTTTTAAGACCTGGGGCTTTTGCTGTCCTGAGCTGCAGGATGGATGCTCTTTGTTTTGTGATCTCTTCACTTGCTTCGTGTCTAATGGTAGTAAATAAATAAATAAATAAATAAATAAATAAATAAATAAATAAAGTCAGAAGATGTGAACTTGTATGAACTTCTTCTTTATACATTTGAAAATTGAAGGGCTATGACTTAATGAAGGCCCAATATAAAAATAAAGAAAATCAATCCCTCATGTTGAAATTGATGTCATTAGACAATAGTTCTTCCTAGTCACATGCCTGATAGTAAAGGGCCAAAGAAGGGGTGATGTATGCTTTCTCCTTTTTATATTTGTCTTCTCACTCCAAAATGAAGATAATAAGTTTACCTCATGAGGTCATTATGTAAAACTGCCTAACAGTGCCTAGTGCCTGGTTGGGCTTCCATTAATGTTTTAAAAGAATACCAATGTGTATCCTGCTTGTGGTGGTGGTTACACATGTCTAAACATGTAATAAAATTCCATAGAACTAGACACTGAACCCCCACCCCCAAAAAAGTAAAGCAAAAGAGCAAAATCCAAATGAAATTATTAGCTGAGTTGGTAGTATTCTATCAATATCAATTTCTGGTTTTGACAGCACGCTATAGTTATGTAAGGTGTTCCCATTTGGGGAAGCTGGGTGCAGGTACAGAGAGCTCTGTTATTTTTGCAACTTCTTGCGAGTCTTAAACTATTTCAAATAAAAAAGCATTAAAAACAAATAATTACATGTTAAAATAGATCAAAAAGCCCCCCGTTTGTGACTATTGTGTAGCTCTGGATAATTTGGTTTTGTTGTCAGCTTTACCTTGTAGATTCATTTTTATTTTAATGGAGAGTCATATCATGAGTAAATCAAATTATCAGGTTTTATTTATGAGTGACAAAGTGGAATTAAATCACTGTATGTTTAGGCTAATGCAATAGGTTATAACCCCCAGATTGTGAACCAAAATTGATCTTAATAAATATGTAGTCATGAAGTCCAATGATAGGTGAAAGTCTGAAATTAAACAGGATTACCATTTAGTCTTTAGTTTCGGAATATTTTATTTTTGGATAGTCCAGGACTCATCTAAGTTTGCCAAAGATTGAAATTTTCACACAACACATCCTTAAATTCCCTGAGAAGTAGAAAGTAGAGGTGGCTTGCATACTTTTTTAGGTGAGAATTTCTACTTCAGCAGACTTTGGGGAGGGCAAGCCTCCTCTATCTTGCTGATATCTCTAAGATGTGATCTATTTATATTGCAAACCATATGCAGAGCCTGGCAAGCCTTTCTGTAAATGAGCTCATCGGTTCTGCCCTAAAATAGGAGGTTGGAAGGAGGGTGCCAAAGACATTAGGGACCTTTCACAACCATTACACCTCTTGGTGCTGATTGAACAGGAAGGATAAATAAGAAATACCTGTCAAGGGGAACAGCATGCTTTCCTTGGTCTTCTTTGCCGGCCATCAAAGTCAAGTTCTTAAAGACTTGAGTACTTTTTAATGGATTTTCCTTTTCTATGTTTGTACAAATTGCAAGTAAAGATAATTTCAAATTTGTCATACTGATGGGCCTCCTTCAAAGTGTGATGAGTTTTATCTAGAGCTTCATTCAAAGCAACCAGTATTTATAGAACATTTTATCCAGTGTTAAGTCATTAGATTTATCTGTAAGGAAATAGAGAAGAGCAGTTGCTGACCTTAAGAGGCTCTCAGACAAGTAGGAAAGAGATGAGAAAACAAAGAAATGTATTACAAAACGAAAAGCACAGCCAGAGAGGCACATACAAGCTCCAGAGAAGGGAGTTAGAGGGAGGTCATTAACCATTTAGGACAGTGTGGCTCAAACTGGGTCTACAAAAGGATATATTCTTGGAGTGTGTTGTTTGCTACAAGAATGTAAAAATTTTGTGTTTTCATTAGGTGGAAATTAAATGTACACATATATACACATTAATATTTTTTTCTAGTTATCTGGATGAGTGTGTATCAAAGAAATTTCTTTTATTGTAGGAAGAACATTTAACATGAGGTCTACCCTCTTAAATTCTTTTTTTTTAAAAGATTTTATTTATTCATTTGACAGAGCACAAGCAGGGGGAGTGGCAGGCAGAGGGAGAGGTAGAAGGAGGCTCCCCGCTGAGTAGGGAACCCGCTTATCCCACTGAGCCACCCAGGTGCCACCCCTTAACAAATTCTGAAGTACACAATACAGTATTGTTAACTATAGGCACAGTGTTGTAAGCGGATCTCTAAAACGTACTCATCTTGCATAATTGAAACTTTAACCTGTTGAGTACCATCTCCTCATTTCCCCCTCCCGCCAGCCCCTGGCAACCACTATTCTGTTCTCTGCTTCTATGAGGTTGACTACTCTAAGTTCCTCATCTAAGTGGAATCATATAGCATTTGCCTTTCTGTGACTGGGCTTATTTCACTTAGCATAATGTCCTCCAAGTTCATTTATGTTGTAACAAATGGCAGAATTTCCTTCTTTTTTAAAGCTGAGTAGTATTCCATTGTATGGGTATACCACATTTTCTTTATCCATTCGTCCACCCGTGGACATTTGTTTCCACGTCTTTGTTACTGTGAATTGGAAGAGCCTGTATCTTATTGAATACTCATGTCCACGTGGTTTTAGTGCATTTGCATCTATGAACTGTGCAAACGAGTTTTGCTTTGGTTTGGATAGAAGAAAGTAGATAAGAAAACTGAGTTATTCCACAGCACAGGTAGTTGGAAATACGGAATTCAAAGAACCTGAACTAGAAGATCAGTGGCACTTTCTGAGTTCCAGGGGGATGTTTTGCATAGATGCCATCTTTATTTGCTCCAACTAGCAAAGCTTCCTTAATAAGAAGTGTGGTAGTACATACACAATGAAGAATTTGTATGTTCCTAATTTCAGGAACAACTGGTTAAGATATCCATTTAGTTTCTGAATAATGCCCCAGTGCTTACCCTGCCTATAACCTAACAGGAAAGCCATGCCTATGACAGACCCTTTCCCCTCTCCATATTCTTGCAATGAGCAAGGCAGCATCAATTTTAATACTTTATAGAAAAGGCCAAAGGAGCTATAGGTATATTGGCAGTATATGAATCAGAAATTGCATTCAGCTACTAGTAATAAAAACCCATAAAGAGTGGCTTAAATTATGGCTTTATTAATCCACAGTGGGTAATCTAAGACTGCCATAGTAGTTACATGATATAACCAGGGACCCATACTCCTTTTGGCTTTGTGCTTTGACATCTGAATCATCCTGTTTTCAAAACGGCTGTCAGAGCTCTAGCCATCATATTTTCATTTTAGCCAGAAAGAAGGGGAAGAGCAAAGAGAAAAGAAGATATATGCCAACTGTGTTGACCCCTTAAAATTGCCTTCCTAGAAGTCCCCTTGAGTGACTTTTACCTGCATCTCATTGACCGGGACTATCTCAAATACTCCTAGTTGTAAGGGAAACAGGACATTTCATTTTTAGTTCATCGCATTGCCCCTTCAAGTAATCTCAGGGTTCAAATAATACAGAAAAGAAAAAATAGATATTTGGTAGACAGCCAGTAGCCTCTGGACATTAGGATCTTATCATTGGGCTCTTGGTCCAACTTGAGCAACTACCCGCTTCTGGACTTCTTGATACATGAAAGGAAAAAACCCTATTTGTTAAAGGTAGTTATTTAGATGTTATTCACAGCTAAACATATTCCTACCTGAAACAAGTATGAACACTGCTTATTGATGTTTAACAGTTGAAATTGACTCTTTCACCAGGAGTCACAAATTCAAATACATTCAGAACTAGAGAGGCATTGGGAGTGAGCGATGCTGGTTGAGGAAGGGGCCGTGACAACCTGCAGAGAGTGTGGCCCATCTAAAGTGGGCCACTGCTGCTGCTGGTGACTGAGAGGGTTATTTTCATACAGGATGACCAGCCCCTGTTACCAGATAAAAACATTTCAAGAGGACCAGAAAGCTGGATACTTAAAAAAAAAAAATTTTATTTTTAAGTAATCTCTACACCTACCGTGTGGGCTCGAACTCACAACCCTGAGATCAAGAGTCACACACTCCACCAACTGAGCCAGCCAGGTGCCCCAGAAAGCTGGATCTTTATGCATATCACAAGGTAAGAAAATCCTTTTCATACCGCATTCTAGATATGAAGAAAAGGAGCTCATTTCATTATTTAATCTGTAATTTTGGCCTCTCCCAATCTCCCTTCCTCTGGTTAGAGGAAAAACATAAGAAGACACCAACACCTAAAAGTCAAACTTGTTTAAATGTTATTCCACTCTGAAATTTTAGGAGATGTTTTCCTTTTTTCTAAATTTTTAAGGTATAATTCAAATACCATAAAATTCACCTTTGAAAGTTATAATTCAGTAGTTTTTAGTTATATTCATAAAGTTGTACAATTGCCACTATCTAACTCCAGAACATTCATCACCTCAAAAAAACCCCCCAAACCCATACCCATTAGTAGTCACTCCCCTCCCCCCAGCCCCTGGCCACCACTAATCTACTTTCTGTCTCTATTGATTTGTCTACTCTAGACATTACATATAAATGGAATCATGCAATACATGGCTCTTTGTGCCTGGCTTTTTTAACTTACTATAATGTTTTTAGTGTTTATCCCTGTGTAACATGAACAATACTTCATTCCTTTTTATGTGTAAATAGTATTCCATTGTATGGATAGACCACATCCTGTTTATGGGTTGATGGACATCTGAGTTGTCTCCACTTTTTGGCTATTATAGATAATGCTGCTATGAACATTCGTGTATAAGTCTTTATGTAGACATATGTTTTTACTTCTCCTAGGTATATGCCTAGGAGTGAAATTGCTGGGTCAAATAGGAACTTTGTGTTTAACTTTTCGAGGAATTGTCCAGCTGTTTTCCAAAGTGGCTGTACCAATTTCCACTCCCACCAGCAGAGTGTGAGGGTTCCAGTTTCTCCACCTCTTTGCCAACTCTTGTCATTGTGTGTCTTTTTGATTATAGCCCTCCTAGTGGGTATGAAGTGGTATCTCATTGTGGTTTTAATTTTTTTCCTTAATGACTAATAATGTTGAACATCTTTTTATATGCTTATTGGCCATTTGTAGATCTACTTTGGAGAAATGTCGATTCAAATCCTTTACCTACATTAAAAAATGGGTTATGTCTTTTTATTATTGAGTTATAAGCTTTTTTATAAAGATTTTATTTATTTATTTGACAGAGAGAGACAGCCAGTGAGAGAGGGAACACAAGCAGGGGGAGTGGGAGAGGAAGAAGCAGGCTCCCAGCCTAGGAGCCTGATGTGGGGCTCGATCCCAGAACACCGGAATCATGCCCTGAGTCAAAGGCAGACGCTTAACTACTGTGCCACTCAGGCGCCCCGAGTTGTAAGCTTTTTATGTAGTGTTTTGTAAGATTTTATTTATTTATTTGACAGAGAGAGAGTGAGGAAGAGCACAAGCAGGTGGGAGGGGCAGAGGGAGAGAGAGAAGCAGGCTCCCCACTGAGCAGGAATCCCGATGTGGCTGGATCCCAGGACCCTGGGATCGTGACCTGAACCGAAGGTGGACGTTTAACTGACTGAGCCACCTGGGCACCCTTTTTATATAGCTTGAAATATATATTATGGTCATATTTTGCAGGTCATTTCAACCATTTCAACAAATGGTTGAAAATTGGTGACTAATATGTTTCAAACTAATATAAAAATACCCAGTTTCCTACTGCTTTTGTCTCTAGAAGAGCATCGACATGTGTGGGATAGGGTGTAGCTTTTGTAACCTCCTGGCAGGAGGGTAGAGTCAGGCTCTTTGGGTCACCTTCTGGGTTCTTGAAGCATTTTTACTTGTTCCCTTGGGTGCTGCTGGCTTGGCTGGCATTTGCGGCTCATATCTTTGATGGGAGGACTGGTGACATGGCTGCTCTTGGCTTTGTGAGGGTCTCGTGTTGCAGTGGCTGCTTTGGCCTTAGATCTTCTTCTCTTGTCACTGCAGATTCCTCTGAGGTCTGACCCAGACTTTCATTTGGCTGCTCTAACAAAATACCAAAGATTGGGTATCTTATAACAACAAAAATTTATTTCTCACAATTCTGGGAGCTGGAAGTCCAAGATCAGGGTGAGAACCCTCTTCTGAGTCACGGACTTCTCATTGTATCCTCACATGGTGGAAGAGGCTAGGGAGCCCTGTGGGATCTCTTTTATAAGAGCACTAATCTCATTCATAAAGGCACCACCCTCATGACCTAATCACCCTAGGGCCCTGCCTACGAATACCATCACCTTCGAGGGTTGGAATTTCAACATATGATTTGGGGGGTGGGTCACAAACATTGAGACCATAGCGGTCTTGACTTAAGTGATCTTCTGTAGAATCTTCAGTGGATGCCCCCTTACCCCCCCCCC
Source organism: Ailuropoda melanoleuca (assembly GCF_002007445.2). NCBI lineage: Eukaryota > Metazoa > Chordata > Mammalia > Carnivora > Ursidae > Ailuropoda > Ailuropoda melanoleuca. The sequence goes on from NC_048238.1 coordinate 9,003,202, forward strand.
CCGTGGCCATTCTCTTTAACAAATTCTACATCTAGAAGCTCAGCTGTTTTCTGTCGTAGAAACCAGGGCAACCTGAGCAAGCTGAATTTCAAGGTCTTCTCCTGCATGACTTGGTTGTCAGGCAAGGTATATGATTGGACTGCAGAGGGGTATGAGAGCTTCATCTCAGAGTTCCAGATTATCTGTATTCTCCCGCATTCTGTCCATGATGTCTCTCCTTTGCCGGGCACAAGCTAAAGAAAAGAAATCAGGAGACCCAACTCTTTACTTTGCTCTCCTGCTTTTCTCTCTCTCTTTCTCAGAGTTCCTCAGATCAGAAGACAGGAGGGTGTAATAGTTAGGGTTCTTCAGGAAAACAGAACCAGTAGGGTGTTTGTGTGTGTGTGTGTGTATAAAGGTATTTACTAGAAGGAATTGTCATGCAGTTGTGGAGGCTGATGAGTCCCAAGATCTGTAGGGTGACTTGGCAGGCTGGAGACCCAGGAGAGACAATGGTATAGTTCAAGTCTGACTCCAAAGGACTGAGAATCAGGAGAGCCAGTAGCGTAGTTCCAGTCTGAAAGCCAGCAGGCTCAAGACCCAGGAAGAGCCAGTGTTTCAGTTAGAATTCCAAGGTGGGAAAAAGTGTAGCAGTTTGAAAGCTATTAGGCAGGAGGAGTTCTCTCTCACTTGGGAAAGGGTCAGCCTTTTTGTTCTATTTAAGCCTTCAAGTGATTGGACAAGGCCCAGCCAAGTTAGGGAAGGCAATCTGCTTCACTTAGTGCACCAATTTAAGTTTTAATCTCACTTAGAAACACCTTCACAGAAATACTGAGAATAACGTTTGACCAAATATCTGAGCACTGCGTGGCCTGGTAAGTTGATACATAAAATTAAGCATCACAGAGGGCTGTCCCTTAACTTCCATCATAACTGGGATGACCCATAAAACGGATCATGTGACCTGGAACACATGTGAGAGCTGAAAGGAGGTACTACCTGGAGGGAATGAAGGGATAGCACGTGTAAACTGGGACCGTACAAGTCAGACCAGGCTGTATAGTGAGCGTACATGTAACATCCTCTGACTGCCACAGCGTGTGTCCAGCTGGCAGAGCTGGATTACCTGCTGTCAGGCTCCTGTGGAAATCCATGAGGCCGGGTCCTCAATGCTTGATCCTTGGCAAACTTAAGAGGGACATAAAGTAATTGAGAAAATCCTCTCTCAAGCAATAAGCTAGTTTTGGAGGATTAGTGTCCTGCTTTATAGCCTGATTTTAAGACCTGGAGATTAATATTTCCTTGGGTTTTCTCTTCAGATTTTTTCTTTAATGAATTCCAGTCTCTCTCCAGGCAGCTGGATGACTGAACATGTTAGGGTGAAGGTCATGAAATTGAGAAGGCAAAAGAATGAAGCACAAAAGAAGTAAGAAAAGAGTACTTCAGTTACTGGTGAAATTTCTCAGTTTAAAATACCGGGAAGGTAACTTAACTTAGACATTTCTATTTAAATTAAACAAAACACATTTACATCATTGTTCACTCCGGGGCTGATAGTTTGCAACCCTTGCTGGGCAAATCACAGGTGAGTTTTACTATAGAATCAGGTTCGTAGGGACAGGGAAGGAGCAATAAAAGAAAGGAGAGAGCATTACGGCTTCCCTTTACAGAATGAAGAGCCAAGAGACAGTGCCTATGGTAGAGAGAACATGAACTAGAGAAACAGAAGTGTACTTACTTACTAGCAGTAGTGACCAATGGAGGTCTTGATCTGGAGATATAACTGGAATATATGCCCAAGTATAAGTGGACCCTGAATATAAGTGAAAGCATCCTTTTCCCAATTGAGAGAGTTGAAAACAACTTCTCTTTTTTTTCAACTTGAATATTTAATATTTAGGGAAAGAGTTGAAATAGCCAAATGTCTACCTATAGTATTTAACTCGAGCTTTAATTACTTTTTTAAAAAAGATTTTATTTATTTCAGAGAGAGAGAGCGCACTAGCGCAAGTGGGGGATAGGGGCTGAGCAGGGAGCCCCATGTGGAGCTCCGTCGCAGGATCCCGGGATCATGACCTGAGCCGAAGGCAGATGCCTAACCGTCTGAGCCACCCAGGTGCCCCTAACTTGAACTTTAATTATATCTACATGTTTTAAATCTCATGTTATATAAAATATAGTTATACAAAACTGCTCTTTTTCACTCTCATATTTCATGATACAATTTTTTTCAAACGCTTCACATGCACATTGGCATTCATTTCTCCTCCATCAAGAGCCAGTTGAAGATAGTGCCATATTCACTTCCACAAAGTTGTTTGATTGTAGCACTTTTTTATTCTGAGCACAATGCTGCCATTACAAATTTTACCATGATTCATATATGCCCATTACTTTGTTGTAAGTTCCATAACATATGTATTTAATGTATTGTAATAAACTGATTTTTATAAAAGGCTTGTATGTGGTGGCACCGAGAGCTGCAGTTTGAAGTCATTTCTCCAGAAATGGTGACTCAATCTGTGTTAAATTTATTTACCTTCCCCCATCATGTCAAGTGACCTCTATAAGCATTCAAGCTGAGTTTGATTGAGGTCATTTCAGGTTAATGCATCTTCCCCACATAGTACTTTGTTGTTCAAAATTAAGTAATTGAGAGACTGCCTACTGCCTGTAATATGAAAATCTTAATAAGGACTTTATTTTGTTAAGACTTTATTTATGATGGGATAATTTTGAGGAAAAATCTTGCCTTATATTTGGGTACGTATAGAATTTTGGGAAGAAGGGCTACTGGAAATTTGGGAGTGAAAGAGATAGATTAAATCTCATCTAGAGTAGCAGAAAATTAATAGAAATTTGATTTTGATAAACCAAGAAATTGTGACATAAAGCATACTCTCTAGAGATACTGTAGCAGCTACTAGATGATCAAATACCTGTAATGGTTTCAGTTAGTGGCTTGTAGGGAGCTAGACTGGAACAGGGTAGGTTCTGAGTCAAGAAATTTGTTGTTCAGGGGTCTCCTGGCTGGCACAGTCAGTAGAGCATGGAGCTCTTCATCTCGGGATTGTGAACTGGATGTTACAACAGTCCAAATGAGAGATGATGAACCATGTCGTTGGGATGAGGATGGAAGGAAGAGGCAGATTTTAGGGGCGTCTGGGTGGCTCAGTCGTTAAGTGTCTGCCTTCGGCTCAGGTCATGATCCCAGGGTCCTGGGATCGAGCCCTGCATTGGGCTCCCTGCTTGGCGGGAAGCCTGCTTCTCCTTCTCCCACTCCCCCTGCTTGTGTTCCCTCTCTCGCTGCCCCTCTCTCTGTCAAATAAATAAATAAAATCTTTAAAAACAACAACAACAAAAAAAGGCAGATTTTAGAGTTGCCTGGAGATAGAATTGAGGGGACTTCATGCCTGGATTATGGAAGTTCATGGAGAATAAAGAGTACAGGATGACTTCTGATCTCCCGGCTTTGGAGACTGGGTAAATATGGTGCCAAGTTGGAAATGCATGAACAAGGGAGTAAATAACAATGGGATCCATTGTGAGCACCCATACTCCTGGCACCTGTGCCCCGTTTAGGCAGAGGTAGATTGGGAGTGCAGGAGAGAGGCTCTGGGGAGATGTGCATTTGGAATTCATCAACATATTAAGTGTAGGTACAGCCATGGGAGTGGATAGATTGCCCAGTAAAGATGTCTTATTAACAAGGCTGGGGATTGGTTTTTTGGGAAAACCACCACTAGTAGAAGGAAGGAGAAAGAATCAAAGGAGGTTGAGAAGAAATAGGCCCAAGACAAGAAGTTCAAGCCAAGGAAGAGGAAGTGTCAAAGAAAGAGTATTTAGTAGTGTTAGATTTCTAAGGAATACCAAGCAAGATAAGGAATGAGCAGTATCCACTTGATTTGGCACAATTCTTTTATATTTCCTAAATAAGGTTGTGAACTTCTTAGATCCTTCTTAGATCCTTCTATAGGATTCTTAGATCCTTCTGTCTATAATCAATTTAAAAGAACCTTTTGGGGAAGGTATGGTATAGAAATGTTTAGTTGAAATAAACTCAATATTCATCAGTAGGCTGATGACCCTCCCCAAAACAAATGATTGTGCTCTGTGGCCCTACACAGTGATAACCTCACAAGCACCTCGACTGAGCCCTGCCTCCGTCCTTCAGGACCTCAAGGTCACTCTGAGTCTGGCTTGCTGTCTGGTTGTCACTGATCCTTGCCTCATTTTCCTGCAAAGCCTACCTATAAGGCAAGGGCTTCACATTTATTGGTGGGATTCTGTTGAATAGGTATTAGATTTGCCTCCAGACACTTTTTGCTATCTTTCTGATTCCCACTGATATACCTAAAGGGTGGGAATTATGGAGGTACAGGTTGGCTCAATGTAAGGATGACTCTCAGACAGGGTGATTCGAGGAGGTGCTGAAAGAGTTAATCAAGGAGGCACCAAATTTCCGTTCTCTGAAGATCTTCCAGCATAGACTAGATGACCTTTCAGCAGTCCTGCTGCAGAGAAAAGAATTCATCCATTGGTTGACCTTTAAAATCCCTTCTTGTCCTAAGAAATCAGTGGTCTCTCAACACCAAACAGAGCATAGAAATCAGGGAACCTCAGGGTTAGAAGGAATTTTAAGAGGTCATCTGATTCACTTCGTACCAAATAAATACATCCCTTCTACTGCCTTATTGAAGAGGAATATCCCCACTTTTGTTTATTAATAAATTTTATTTTTTAGAGTCTTTTAGGTTCACAGCAAAATTGAGGGGAAAGTACAGAGAATTCCCCTACACCCCACGCCCCCACACTTGCACAGCCTCGCACACTACCAACATGCCTCACTAGAGTGGTGCATTTGTTACAGTTTATGAACCTACACTGACACATTGTTATCATCCAAACTGTAGTTTACATTAGGGTTCACTTGTGGTATTGCACACACTCCATAGGTTTTGACAAATACATAGTGACATGAGTCCACTGCTGTCGTATCATACAGAATAGTTACACTATCCTAAAAATCCTCTATAGTCTGCCTGTTCATCCCTCTCTCCCCTCCAACCCCTGTCAACCATAATCTTACTACTGTCTTTATAGCTTTGCCTTTTCTAGAATGTCATATAGTTGGAATCATATGGTATGTGGCCTTTTCAGATTGGCTTCTTTCACTTACTAATATGTGTTGAAGGTTCCTCCATGGCTTTTTGTGGTTTGATAGCTCATTTCTTTTTAGTGCTGAATAATATTCCATTGTCTGGATGGACCACTGTTTATTTATCCATCCACCTACAGAAGGACATCTTGGTTGCTGCCAATTCTGGCAATTTTAAATAAAACTGCTATAAACATCTCTGTGCAGGTTTTTGTATGGACATAAGTTTTCAGTTCATTTGGGTAAACACGAAGGAGTGCAATTACTGGATCATATGGTAAGAGTATTTATAATTCTGTAAGAGACTGCCAAACTGTCTTCCAAAGTGGCTATACCATTTTTCATTCCCACCAGCAATGAATGAGAGAGTTCCTGTTGCTCCACGTCCTTGCCCACATGTGGTGTTGTCAGTGTTTTGGATTTTGGCCACTCCCCAGCTTCTGTTTGAATGCTTGAACAATGGTAACCCACCATGTCAGAAATTCAGAACTTATTTAATGGCTGGGCAAAGAAGGCCTTATAGGGTAGTAGCTGAGAAAAAGAATGTTTATAGCATCTCTGCCTGGAAAGGGTTTTATCTGGGCAGTGCACCCTCCGGCAACTGAGCTCACTCAATGGCCATTTCCTCCCCTACATTTCCTAGCCTTCCTCATTGCTGGGTTGGGGCATGTGACTGAGCTCTGGCCAATGGGAATATGAGAAGTGAAGCCTCCCTGTAGTTCTGAGTCACTTAGGAGTCTGCGTGCTCCTGCCTTTTCCTGTTTCTTATATTCAGAGAACTTGGAGGCTCCGTGATACAGATGAAGCAGCTATAACGCATCAGACCTCTGTGAGCTCAGCCCTCAGAATAACTGTGTGAAACAGGGCTCCCTACCTACCTGCTTTGGGAGCATGTATTTTGAGCAAGAAATAAACTTTGTTGTGTTAAACCACTGAGATTCCAGGATTAATTTGTTACCTCCACATAGTCTAGCCTAACCTGAACTCTCTTGGCTGAACCTTAAATTTTCTCTTGGGGCTCAATCCCTTTCTCTCTAAGCAGTTGAAATTCCCTTCTATGTTTGTGCTAAACTTCAACTTCAGACCTCTTCAGTTATGTTTGGCCACCTGACCCATGTCACAAGGCTTTTGGAATCTGCCCCATGTCAATAAGGTTCCCAGTCTCCCAATTCATTCTTGGTAGCCCATCGTTGTCTTTGGCCTCTGTGGGGGTCTGTGTTCACTCTTCTGTCCAGTCCTTCCATTGGTTCTCCACTGATTTCTCCGGGTCTCACTAATACCTGCATTCCAGTCTTGAGCTCTCTCAGTGACATGCCCCTCACTTGACAATTGCAAATGAAGTAGCCATTCCATTTCTAGAAGGGACTAATACCAGATACCAAGTTTTTCCTTAGGTGAGTTTAATGTGCCTAAAGAAAATTGTCTTCTATTTGTTCAACCTCCATCCTCTGGAGTTGTCAAAATATCTTCTCCTTTGTCCATGTGTGGTAGACTTCCAGGTAACTGAAGATGGAAAGCTATCATGTTTTTTCTAATTTCTTCTCTTGCCTAGGATATCTGTCTTTATCCAGATGAATACATATATGTTTTTTACAAAAGTAAAGTCTTCCTGATAATATGAAAATGGAATCATAAGAGGACATATATTTCAGTACATAAATATAATTAATATTATACATTTAACACAAGAGATATGAACTTGTTTAAAAAACCATAACATGTGTGTAGGCTGTATGATTATACCTATAATCCATCTGCTTTTTATATATCTTTCAGTTTTCTTGATAAGATTTCACTTGGGGTTGAAACTTGGCAAAGCCTTAGTCTGACAGTAATTTTTAAAATACAAAATGTGAGAAAAGGAGAAAAGGATCTGTTATATTTTTCAATTACAAAAGCACTAGGGCAAGAAATAGCACGCTTATCTTCTTTTCTTTTTTATGAACTCAGAAAGTCCAAAAAAGGGAGGGTTGGAAGAATAAAACCCTAGTATCTTTTAACTTTAAAAAAAAAAAACAAACTTGCTCTAGATATTTAAATGGGAGAAGTAACCAATGACCTCAGAAGTCAGGGAGGCCACTGTGATTAGAAGTACACTTGACCCTTGAACAATACTACTTTGAGCTGCATAGGTCCACTTGTATGTGGATGTTTCACAGTACAGTGCTGTAAATGTGTTTTCCTTAGGATTTTCTTAATAACATTTTTTTAGCTCACTTTATTGTAAGAATACAGTGTATAATGCATATAACATACAAACTATGTGGTAATCAACAGTTTATATTATCAGTAAGGCTTCGGGTCAACAGCAGGCTATTAGTAGTGAAGTCTTGGGGGGAGTCAGAAGTTATCCGCAGTTTCAGCTGCATGGGGGGGTTCGGTGCCCGTGATGCCCACGTTGTTCAAGGGTCAACTGTACATTGAAAAGAGTCCATTCTGCCATGATATTTTCCCAGTATTTCTTGTCTTCTAAAGCCAGAAGGACTATGTATTGCTTTCAAAGTTCAGAGGGGCTCTGGGAGCCTGTTACTGTCCTCTTGTTCCATTTAGCTCAAATGCCTTTTCCTATTTAATCTTATCACTGTTGGATTTTTCCTCCCTTATCCTTCTGTCTCCTTATCAAAGCAGCCAGATTACACCAAGGCAGGACAAAGGGAACAGATATATATGTATATAAACAGAGGGGATGAAAGTAGGCCGGTACAGGGGCACTTACAAAGTGGAGTGTGAGGTGGGGCTGTGGGAGGAGCAGCCCTGAGCCGGGAGCTGGAGAGTCAGGGGGCCGAAGTAAGAAGTCAGGTTGGGTCAGCCCAGCGATGATTTCCTCTTCTTCCTGCCCTCCCTCTTCCTTTTCCCAGCTTCTTTCCTTGTCTTCCCTTGACTTCCTTTTCTCTCTTTCTTTTCCACTATTTTGTCCTTTCTCTGCTTCCCCCAGTTCTTACTACTCTTCCTTCCTGCAACTTGTGCCCTCCTTTGCCAGTTTCTCATTTGCCATGTATGCAGGAAGGCCAAGGCTGCTCTCTTTAAAAAGGCCTTCTTACAAGGTTGGTCCTTGGCTGGCACCTGGACACTCTGCCTTTGAAACCTTGTCTAAGTACTAGGTTGTTTTGCCCGTTGGGGCACTAAGCACCTGCTTCCTTCTGGGGATCTGACAGTTTGTCTCTTGTGGCAGGTCATTACACTGATGGGACAGACCCCCCTGAAAAACCCTGAACTCTGAGTTCAGCAGGACTTCGTGGGGCAGAACACCACACATATGTTGCTGCATGTCCTTGCTGGAGGAGCACAATCCTTCCTGCTGCTGGGGAGAGAGCAGGAAATGTGGGCATGGATTCCTCTAGACTCCTGCCGGGTCCTTCCCCATTGGTGATGGCTGTAACACACTATACCCCTGAGTGCAACTGCATCTGAATCCTGGGAGTCCTTCTGGCAAATCACTGCACGTATGGGTGGTCTTAGGATTCCTGAAACACGTACCAAGGCTTATGTTTTACCTGGCCCATCTTTACAGCCTTTAAAATGGCATTTAAAAGTCAGAAAAAGGACTGCTGTTTTTTGTTTGTTTGTTTGTTTGTTTGTTTTATCTTGTGAAAGTTACTACTCTTTCCCACTGAGAAGAAACTTCTCTTAAAAGAAGAGGTGAGGGGAGTGGAGACTACCACATACCAGGCACTGTGCTAAGGGCTTCTGTATATCGTGTCATTTAATTAACATCCCTGTGAGGTAGTTCTGTCGTTCCTATTTTGAATGTAAGAAGCTGACTCACTAAAGATCACAAAGATGGGAGTCGGAGGGCAAAACTTCAGTGGTTTAGTTTTGCTTAATGAACATTTTTTGAACAAGGAATAGCAATGTGTTAGGCACAAGAGAGAAAGTGATCAATGAGACTGAGAACCAATTGTAAAGTTGCTCACTATTTAGGCAGATGCTTAACCAACTGAGCCACCCAGGCCCCCCCACCTTTTTAAAAAGATTTTATTTATTTATTTGAGAGAGAGAGAGTTGCTCACTATTTAGGGAGGAGACAGAGAAACCTAACCATTATGCTCTGGTGAACGCTTAAGACAAATATACCTGGAGTGCTATGGAGTTTGAAATTAGGCTTTTTAAAGTTCATTATTGCTATGGCCCTCCTTTCTTTCAAGGGACATACATAGGAGGAAATGAAAAGGCTCTGTGTTGTTCTTGAATAATTTTTATTAGATTTTGAAATGTAAAAGAAGTATATGTTCATGACAAAAATGTCTGACAGTTCAAAAAACCAAAGTGAAAAGTCAAAATCCACATCTGGTTTTCAGTAATAGCCCCCATTCCATTCCCCAGAGAGAGCCACTTTTCCATTTTTCCATTGTCCTACTTACTCTGTAGTGCTAGGAAATATCAAATAAAAGGATATAAACCTAACAATTCCTAAATTTAATCCTTAAAGTAATAAATCACTTGTTTTTTTACAGCCTTTCTGAGCAGAGTTTAAGCATCTTGCCTGCCCATGGCCATGTTGGACTGAATATATATTTCTGATGATGAATTATATTTCTGATTATAAATTATACTTCTGACTATGAATTATATTTAGTTTATCTTTGAATTCATTAAAAAAAAGATTGTATTTGAGAGAGAGAGCATAAGTGGGGGGGTGGTAGGAGAGGGGCGGAGGGAGAAGGAGAAGCAGGCTCCCCACTGAGCAGGGAGCCTGAAGACTGGGGGCTCCATCCCAGGACCCTGGGATCATGCCCTGAGCCGAAGGCAGGCACTGAACCGACTGAGCCACCCAGGTGCCCCTCTTTGAATTCATTTTTAAACTGAAAAAAAAAAAAAAAAAAGGAGTTGTATTTCAATACATTTCTTTTTCATTTAAAAAAAAAAAGTCCTACTGGTTAATGCTTTACATTAGGAATCTCAAATCTTTATGTCGATGTTGGATTTTGAGAAAGCTATTTTGAAATGTTCCTGGATTCAGTTTTTAAAAAGCTGAGATTTTGTTTCTTCTATTCTGGATTTGAAAAAAAAAATCTTACTTTCCTAAGGATTTATTCTTGGTAAAAGAATAGTGTGACAAAAATAGATTCATGCTCAGCTACTACAGAAATAGGTGATAATGGGTAGAAATGATAAATAATAGGAATAACAGGGGGTCATGATTTATGTTAGAACCGGAAGGAATCTTAGAGCTCATCTGGCATGTCCCCTCATTTTACATGTAGAACTCTCCATACTGCTAATGATGAAAAGCAGAAATGACTATTAATCCACAATGAGACGACAGTTTGTGGTTTGTTTTTTGTTTCTTATTTTTACCCTAGAGGCTACTTTTTGTTTGTCCCTGGATATGAGTATTCTTGTGTATGTTTGGGGAATTTTGAATGGTACAAGCTGAGTACTTAAGGAGTACAAAAGCTATGTTTGATCTGATTCAGGAGAATGGTTCAGTCTTATCACGCTTATTCCTACGAATTTAAACCAAGTAAGTTCAGTCCAAATTAAGTCATCAAGAATTTAACACGAATTCCTGTCCTGTATTTACTTCATCTCATGGGAATAGGACCCTTAACAGGAAGAATTCGAAAGCAATATCAGAGTTCAAATATGAGACCCAAACCAAAGGTACTAGAAGGATAGTCAGACATTTTTATGGGCTGAAAAGGCAATTTTCTTATTTGTAAAATAAAGATTTTAGATTAAATCAACCCAGCGGTTTTCTTTTTTAATTTTTAGTAAATTTATGGACTTGTGTAACCATTACCGCAATCTTGTTTTAGGATTTTTCCATTACCTTCTAAATTTTCCTTGAGCCCATTTGCAGACAATTCCCAGCCTTATGCCCCTACCCCCATCCCTACCAGCTCCAGGCAAACACTGATCTGCTTTCTGTCTCTAGAATAGAGTTGCCTTTCTGAAATTGGATATACATTGAATCGTATAATATATAGTCTTTTGCATCTTGCTGCTTTTATTTAGCATGATTTTTTGAGCTTCATCCATGTTGTAACCTGTGTCAGTAGTTTGTTTTTATTGCTGAGCAAAATTCTATTGTATGGATGTATCACGTTGTGTTTACAGAGTCACCAGTTGATGGACATTTAGGTTATTTTTACTTTTTGACTATTACAAAGAATCCTGCTATGAACATTCACATACAAGGGTTGTGTGGACATATGCTTTCATTTTTCTTGGGTACATTCCTGGGAGTAGACATGCTGGTTTGTATGATAAATTTAATTTTTAAAGAAACTGCCAAGCTGTTTTACAAAGTGGCTGTACCATTTTACATCCTTACCAGCAGTATATAAGTGTTCTAGTTTCTCCAAATGACTAATGATGTGCATCTTTTCATATGCTTATTATTTATTTGTGTGTCTTTCTTGGTGAAATGACTATGGCGATTACTCATTTTTAAAATTGGCTTGTGTTTTAATTGAGTTACAAGAGTTCTTTATGTATTCTGGATACAAAGAACTAAAAAAATAAATGTTAAGTCTTGAACTCTTCTAATGGATTTTGTTAACAAAGGATTTTGCGAAGTACTTGGCTTTAGCTTAAGTATGATGACAATAGAAATTTTCAAGAATGGCCAAACTCACACCTTGGAATGGAAATTATATATAGTTTACCTATAGTAATGGATATAAATATATACAAAAAACCCACTTCTAACAGATATACAGTAAGGTTCTGTTCTCAACTTCTAATTCTTTATCACAAGGAAGCTAATGAAATCCTTTCATCCGGTATGACTAAGAAAAGAGTTGTTTTGGTCCAGGAGCAAGACTCCCTTCTTCACTGCATATTAGCTGAAAATGAGAGACCAGCCCACTGGGCTGAAAAATGGATGATGGGTGAGGTGGGGATTGGGATATTCCCATTTGGCCGTTTTGTGTCATCTGGGCCACACAGTCATACCTTCTACTTGGGAATTAACTTACATACGAGCAGGAAGGAAGGAAGCACAAGTCTTCATCAGTAAAATGAACCACACTCCACTTTCTCAGAGTCAATGGTGACAACAGTTTGTATGACTCCAGACTTTGCAAATTTATTGTGACTTGTTTTATGGCCCATTCTATAGTCTATCCTGTAGAATGTTTCATGTGTACTTTAAAAGAATGCTTACTATGAAAACTCTTACAGAAGAAGTCGATGCTGACTCTAAAGTATCCTGTGAAATGTACTTTGAATCAGTTTATGACACTGTTGTGTAAATGAGGCTTCTTCCTATTCCCCTAAGGTAAACTTAACAAGGAGGTGCATATTTATGATGCAAATCATTAAGAAAGCAAATATTATACTTGCAGAAATCCTTAAAAATGTAGCTGTCAAAATAATTTATTTTTTTGCTATCCCTGGTTTTAATAAACAGGTGAAGATGTGAAGATATTATTTTTTCCTCACCATGTTCTTCAACATTTGTGTCCATAATAGAGGCTTAGTAAGGCCATTCCCATGCTTGAACTGAGCTATTTGACGTTTATTTAATTAAAAAATTATTCATTTACTGCACATGGGAGGAACTATACTTGCAGACAAGGACATAATTATCCAGGATATCAATTTTTATTCTCTGTAGTGTGAAGTTGATAATAACTAAAAGTAGGAAGCACAATGAGGCAAAGCATAGCATTATGCAATGTTTTGAGGCTTTGTCATGCAGTATTATAAAGAAATTTCAAGGGGTGCCTGGATGGCTCAGTCAGTTAAGTGTCTGCCTTTGGCTCAGGTCATGATCACAGGATCCTGGGATCAAGCCCCACGTTGGGGCTGAGCTCCCTGCTCAGTGTACTGAGCTACTTCTCCCTTTGCCCCTTACCCCCCACTCATGCTCTCTCTCTCTCAAGTAAATAAATAAAATATTTAAAAAAAAAAGAAATTTCAGGTTTTCATGTGATAAAAATTTTGCAAAATATACTTGCTTTTGTCCTTTCAAACTTAGAATTGATCATTTTGAGATAGAATCTTGAGATGAGGTGGACATTTTCTAGGGTAATTAAAAAAAATAGTGTCCATGTTGGGATAACAGAATTCCTCCATTTTGCATAAAGTAAGGAAGGCCTCTTTCCAAGACTTTGAGTTCTTGCCTTTTTGTGTTGCAATAGCTTAATAGTTAGGATTGCATTGTTATTCAGTTTATCACTACTTTAGAAATAATGTTGAGGTTGAAGGTCAGGGAAGAATTACTGAACTTGTTTTCTCCACGTATTTTGAGAGTTTTGTTTTTGGAGTTATTTACCACCCTACTTCTGTCCCTTGTTACATTAACTGGTTTCCCCTGGAGTTTAGGCTAGCTGCTGCGGCCACTTGACATGAAAGGCTCCCTGCTCTTTCCTGATGTTTTTGCTCTGCCCGTGTCCTTCTCCCTCTTCGGGGATATATTGCTATTGTTGGGTGTGCCTTTTCCGGTCTTTATATTTGAGGATTTGGACTGTCACTTTGATGTGATTTTGGAATATCGGTGAGGTTCAGTGGGGTGGAGTCCGGAGCCGAGGACTGAGAAAGAATTCTTGAGACGTCCTTGGTGCAAAATGGTGGTTTATTACAGCACAGGGAACAGGACCCGTGGGCAGAAAGAGCTGCTGCCCCGAGATTGTGAAGGTGGCTGATTATACACTATGCGGTTGGGGGACGTGAGGAAAAAGGGAGGTTGAAAAAGTACTTTCCTATGTTAAAGAAGACTCAGGGGATACTGGAGGCCTTGCCACTGTCAAGTTAAGGTTGTTCTTCCCTCTAGCAAGGCATTAACATGAAGATAGTTGGGAGCTTCCTGGAGGAACATCACAAATCCCACCCAGGAGTGGGGGTGGGGGAGGTCGCAGGGTGTCAGTGGATGCTTTGTCTTCAGCCAGCCTTCTGTTCCCTCATCGATTTCTATTAACTCTGCTTAACTTTTGCCTTGTGCGTTGCAAACTTCTAAGAATGATTGTTCACTTAAATGAGTCAAATGAGCAATTAAATGCAGCAAGGATACTTCTCAGGACAATATAAAATTAAGAACACATTTGCCAGAGCACTTGAAATCTATGACAACAGTCATATAATTTGGAAATAATAGTTTCTCAATTTACTGTTTCCTAAGAATGCATTGATACAGTCCTTGGCTCGCTATTCTATGCAAACTTATTATACGTGGTTACTATTTCTCAGGTTGATCACCTTTTTAAAAATTTTTTTTAAAAAATTTTTTAAAGATTTTATTTATTTGACAGAGACACAGCGAGAGAGGGAACACAAGCAGGAGGAATGGGAGAGGGAGAAGCAGTCTTTCCCACTGAGCAGGGAGCCCCACGAGGGGCTTGATCCCACCTGGGATCATGACCTGAGCTGAAGGCAGACCCTTATCGACTGAGCCACTCAGGCACTCCTTAATCACCTTTTTGAGATTGAAATGTAAGAAGAACTTTTGGTTGAGGATTTTCTATGGGATGTTGGCCTGAAGTTCAGCTTCTTCCAGGGAGTAGCTGGACTCTGTGCTTGAACTACTCCATGACTCAGGTGGCATTTGCAATCCTGATTCATCCCTTGCCAAGCAGAATATTGATGCCAGAGGATGTCTCCTGATAATCATCAATGTTCCTTTTGCTCAGATATACTTGTTTTTTCCAGGAAAGGGAGTTGGCAACTTAGAGCCAGTTGGTACTTGACTAGCTATTAGTGATGTGTGCTCTTCCCTCTGGGTGTCAGCTCCCCAAGGGTTCTGTGGCAATCATACTTTAATGATATTTAGAAGACACGAATTGTCTTGGAGAAAATGTTTCTGCCTTGGAAGCATCTTATGAGGTTCTTGAAACTTGATTATAAATGAACTCATGAAACAGATAAAAATATTATAAGTCAGTTGGATTTTCCCTAAACCAAGTTAGGAATACATGGTTTGTTTGTTGCTTCAGGTAACATGGACTGAGTTTTAAGGGCTTTCTGTAAAGCTCAGATTCCATGTTATCCTTGGAGATAAAGATTGATCTTCATTTGCTACTGGTTATTCTTTTATTGAAAAGTTTATAAGGTTCTCTATATACACAGGAGTAGAATTAATTTGGAGATTTTAGTCTAAGACTTTTGAATTCAACTGAAATACTTTCTCAGAGGATATAATTTTTTAAAAATAAAATAGGTAGATCTTTGCTTTGAGTCTCTTAAGCAACTTCAAGGCATTTGTTGATTTTATTTCTTTGTATTAATTATGGATATATTTGGTACAAAGGTGAACAAGAACCAAAAGCTCCAATAGAAGATTGACACGTAAGTGATATAGTGATAAAAAGGACATAGATAGCTGAAGAGGTTTTATTAAGATTGCTAAAAGAGAAACTGAAGCATATTTTAAGACTTTGAACAAACACCAGTTGGAATTAGTACCAAACAGAAAGTGGTTTGGAGCCTTTCACAAACAGGAGCTTGGGGAGAGACTTCTGTAGAGCAAAGGAGGAAGCAAAGTAAGGAAATTATTGAATAGCTCTACCTCAAAGCTTAGTTAGCTGTTTGTGATTGGTGGTCCTTAGTGTTTTGGTTTTGTAACCTTGAGGCATTTACAGGCTTAGATTTGGGTTTGCTTATATAGGCTGCCACAGGATTACAGCCACCTCGGTCTAATGACCTCCTTATTTCATTAATTTAACAGTTCCCCCTTTGGGTCATCCTCTCATACATGACAGATAGAACACGTCTTAATATTAGTGGCACTCTTTTTTTTTTAATACTTTTTTTTTTTCGAAGTAAACTGTATGCCCAGTGTAGGGCTTGAACACACAAGATCCAGAGCCTCGTGCTCCAGTGGCCTAGCCAGCCAGGCGCCTTGCTATTTGTGCCACTCCCAGTCTCCATCAGAGTCAAGTTGCTCTTGTGTCAGTGTGAAGCTCATAGGTTATGATGTCAGATCTGTGGAAGCAATGTTTTTGCTGTTCATCTCGTCGTTCATCTTGTTTCTGTTTCTCCAAGCCCAGCGAGACCATCTGATGTGCTGCTGGTGGCTATGAACCTGCACTTAAGACTTTGGAGAAAGCATAGCGTACGAGGGGAATTAAAGTGACAACTATAAGAAGGATACTGTGGAGAGACTTAGCCGGGGCCCCCATGAGCCAAACCAATTGGTATCAAATCAAAGAAGGGACAGCAACCTGTTGTAGGCAAGTGGCTGATTTGTTAATTTATTGCATTTGCTGCAAGACCAGGCGTGTTGGTCCAGGTAGTGCGGGAGGTGTTTGCTGCGGCACAGGCTCCTCCTTGGTCAGCCAGTAGGTAATGTAAAGCAGTTCTATTATCTGAAACCATCTTAGCAAGAAAGTCTAGAGACTTTGTTGTGTGGCTATGGCCTTAGCAGCAGATTCAGCAATAGTTGCCCAAGAGAAGGAGCATTGTTCTCCTGTGCGTTACCAGAGAGAAGAGGCAAGTAGCGGAAAGGCAAAAGGAATAAAGGTTCATATTGGAGATGAAGGTCTCGATCCATGATCTTGGGGAGCTGTCCACCTCAAGATGCCATCTGCTTCTGAGGAGGACCCTCCGTAGTCAGCTTTAATTTTAGATCTCCAGCTGGTGTGCACTTCCAAGAGTCTGGAGGAGCCCTTTTTAATTGGGAGAAGTGGACCCAAGTTTAAGGCCCTCCAGTTTGGCTGTGGTCCTGGCAGTGAGAAGGACTGGGTATGGTTTCTTCCAGGGAGGCTCCAGGGCAGCCTTTGTTCTTAGTGATTCCAAGTCAGAAGGGTGGGAGAAAACGGGCAACGTTAGCCTGGAGACTTGTAGCCGGACATTTGAGGAAACCAGGAGAATTCAGGATCCAGTTCAGGTTATAGATACACAGGAGTTTCCCTCCTTTTCTTTTCTTTTCTTTTTTGTATCAACTTTTTATTTACATTGTAGTTAGTTAACATACAGTGTAATACTGGTTTCAGGAGTATACGGTAGTTTCCTTTCACCCTTATTATTTCTAAGTAGGATTTTTAAAGTTTTATTTATTCAAGGAATCTTTACGCCCTGTATGGGACTTGAACTCCCGAGGTCAAGAGTCACATGCTGCTCTGACTGTGCCAGCCAGGTGCTCTTCCTACGTAGTTTTAATTACATATGTTGATTAGAATTCTTAACCCTTAGAATCCTTTACTCCTAGTGAAAACTAAGAAGTAAGCCATGTGGACTGTCGGTTACACTGGCATTCTGTGGATTGGGAAATTTATAAATACATTTCACAATTTCTAGAGGTATATTCTTCCTCATAGTAAAATTTTCAAATGTGGCACAAAAGATATTTACTGATAGAGCCAAATATCTTTAGTTCCTCTGGAAAAGAAAGGCAAAAGTGGATAAACTTATGTTCAGTAATTAATGTTTTAGTATTTTATCGTATTTGGAATGATTGAGATATCAATGAATAGCCATCATTTATCTCAGTATAACTTTCAGGTTTCCAGTTACTAAAAAGATTTTGAGGGGCACCTTGATGGCTTAGTCGATTAAGGGTCCTCTTGATTTCACTCAGGTCAGGATCTCAGACAAGCCCTGCCTAAGGCTGCCTGCTCAGTGGGGAGAGTCAGCTTCCTCCTTCTCCCTCTCCCTCTGCCCCTGCACCACCACCCCCACCCTGCTTGCACTCTCTCTCTCTCTCTTTTTTTTAAGATCTATTTTATTTATGGAGAGAGAATGAAAATGAGAAAGATCACAGAGGGAGAGGGAGAAGCAGACTCGCCCCCAAGCGGAGAGCCCGATGTGGGGCTCAGTCCCAGGACCCCAAGATCATGATATGAGCTGAAGGGAGGTGCTTAAACGACTGAAATACCCAAGTGCCCTGCACACACACTCTCTCTCTCAAATAAATAAATAAATAAATAAACAAACCTTTAAAAAGAAGATTTTAAAAACTATCTTTTTTGACCCCCCAAAATGTATAATTCATTGATAATCATAATATTAACAAAATCTATATAGTGTTTATGTTCCAAGCACTTTATATTTAAAAATTTTATTTATTTATTTATTTATTTGACAGAGATAGAGGCAGCCAGCTAGAGAGGGAACATAAGCAGGGGGAGTGGGAAAGGAAGAAGCAGGCTCATAGCAGAAGAGCCTGATGTGGGGCTCGATCCCAGAGCGCTGGGATCACGCCCTGAGCTGAAGGCAGACGCTTAACCGCTGTGCCACCCAGGTGCCCCCCCCAAGCACTTTATATTTAATCTTCATATTGACCCTATAAAATATGTACTATTAGGAGTGCCTGTCTGGCTCAGTGGGTAGAAAATCCAAGTCTTTATCTCAGGGTCATGAGTTCAAGCCCCATGTTGGGTGTAGAGATTACTTAAAAAATAAGTAAATAGGGGCGCCTGGGTGGCACAGCGGTTAAGCGTCTGCCTTCGGCTCAGGGCGTGATCCCGGCGTTATGGGATCGAGCCCCACATCAGGCTCCTCTGCTAGGAGCCTGCTTCTTCCTCTCCCATTCCCCCTGCTTGTGTTCCCTCTCTCACTGGCTGTCTCTATCTCTGTCAAATAAATAAATAAAATCTTTAAAAAAAAAAAAAAAAAAAAAAAAAAAAAAAAAAAAAAAAAAAATTTGAATTTTTAAAAAAAAAAAAAAAAAAAAAATTTTAAAAAAAAAAAAAAAAAAAAAAAAAAATAAGTAAATAAAAAGAAATATGTACTATTATATGGATACACACAAATATATATCTATACGAACATACATATATGATTGCCAAGAATATACATATTATTAATACATATATAATTTTATATTTGGTTCATATCTTAAAAATATTTTTTTCATCATGTAAACAATAGAACAGATGATTTCTGGCAAATGAAAATATATACATAAAACACATAACAGGATTCAGTGTCGCAATTCATTGTATAAAAATGGCTTGAGTTCTTCATTTTATTTTTTAAGTTTTCTTAATATACTGTATAGATGTGTTGTTTATATTATCTTTTTTGTTTTTATTTTTAATTATGTATAGTTGGCATATAATATTAGTTTCAGGGGCCCCAGGCTGGCTCAGTCAGTTAAGGTCTATCTTTGGCTCAGGTCATGATCTCGGGGTCCTGGGATCGAGCCCTGTGTTGGGCTCCCTGCTCAGTGGAGAGCCTGCTTCTCCTTCATCCCTCTGCCTCTCTGCCCCATTCTTGCTCTCTCTCTCTTAAGTTCATGAGAGCTCTCTCAATTAGGTGACTAACATAATATAATAAAAAAAATTATTATTAAAAAAAATAGAACTACCTAAGGAAAAAAATAAGTAAATAATATTAGTTTCAGGTGTGTAACAGTGCTTCAAGAATTAAAAACATTATGAAATGCTCACCACAAGTGTAGTTACCATCTGTTGCCATACAAAGTTATTACAATATTATTGGGTATATTTCCTATGCTGTACTTTTCATCCCTATGACTTATTTTATAATTGGAAGTTTATACCTTTTAATCCCCTTCACCTGTTTTGCCTATCCTCCCACCCCCTGGATTTTGGAAACTATTTTTAATTAGATATACCATTAGGCATAATTATTGTTGAAAGTGCATTTATAAACCTCTATCTTCCTTACATATATTTAATTTATGTGTTCTTAGCAATTATGTTTAAATTACTTATGAAAATTTTATAAGGCATTAAGTAGCTAAGCATCATTCTTGCTGACATATTCTGTATCAGAGATAACACAAGCTTATTTCACTTTTAGTAAACCTAGGTAGAATAAAAGTACTATATTTAATGCTGGTAACTCTAAAGACATGCTTATTTTAATTAAACCAACAGACTTAAACTAGCTTTTATTTACCGAAGATTATTCTAGATCATGGGAACTTGAAAACCATTTGGGTTAGTTTCTATATTTCTGAGAGTATGCTGATTTATGTAAATATTTTTTTGTCTTTAAGCCCATTAAATAGAGGTCTTTACAAATTAATTTTGGCGATATCATCTGGAGGTAGAAAAATATCACACATCTGTAACATACATACGTAGATATACAGACAAAGAAAACTTATAGCTTTCATTTTTAGAAGCGCCTGGGTGGCTCAGTTGGTTAAGCATCTGGCTCTTGATTTTGGCTCAGGTCATGATCTCAGAGTCATGAGCTCAAGACCTGAGTTGGGCTCTGTACTTAGCAGGGAGTCTGCTTGAGATTCTCTCTCTCCCTCTCCCTTTGCCCCTCCCTACCACAGTGCTCTCTCTCTCTAAAAAAAATTAATAAATCTTAAACAAAAATTTAGCCATGAGACTAACAGACAAAGATGCTCAACTTCACTAATCATCAGGGAAATGCAAATCAAAACCACAATGAGATATCACTTTACACCAGTCAGGATGGCTAGTATCAAAAGGCAAGAAGTAACAAATGTTGGCAAGGATGTGGAGAATAGAGAACCCTCATCATCTGTTGCTGGGAATGTAAATTGGTGCAGTCAGTCTGGAAAACAGTGTGGAGTTTCCACAAAAAACTGAAAATAGAAATACCATATGGTCCAGTAATTCCACTTCTGGGTATTTACCCAAAGAAAATGAAAACACTAATTTGAAGAGATACACACACCTCTCTGTTTATTGCAGCATTAACTATAATAGCCAGGATATGGAAGCAACCTAAGTGTCCATCAAAAGATGAATAGGGGTGCCTTGCTGGCCTAGTCAGTAGAGCATGTGACTCTTGATCTCGAGGATGTAAGTTTGAGCCCCATATTGGTTGTAGAGATTACTTTTAAAAAATCTTTAAAAAAAAAAAGATGGATAAAGAAGATTTGGCATATATACACAATGGAACATTACTCAGCCATAAAAAAGAATAAAATCTTGCCATTTGTGACAACATGGATAGACCTAGAAGGTATTATGCTACATGAAATGTCAGAGAAAGACAAATACCATATGATATCACTTACATGTGGAATCTAAAAATAATAAAACAAAGAAACAAGAGCAAAACAAGAATAGAAACAGGTTCATAAATATGGAGAACAAACTGTGGGCAAGGGGCAGGGAAGGGAATAGGCAAAATAGGTGAATGGGATTAGGAGCTTCCAAATTATAAAGCTTCCAGTTATAAAATAAACAAGTCATAGGGAATATAGTAAACAATAATATAATAATTTTATAGAGTGACAGATGGTAACTACACTTACTGTGGTGAGCATTTCATAATGTTAGTAATTGTCAAATCACTATGTTGTATAACTGAAACTAATATATATCAACTATACTTTAATTAAAAATGCAGATAAATTTTGGGGTGCCTGGCTGGCTCATGTGATAGAGCATGGGACTCTTAATCTCGGGGATATAAGTTCAAGCCCCATTTTGAGTGTAGAGATTACTTTAAAAAAATCTTGGGGGCACCTGGATGGCTCAGTCGGTTAGGTATCTGACTCCTGGTTTCGGCTCAGGACATGATCTCAGGGTCGTGAGATGGAGTCCCCATATTGGGATCCACACCTTAAAATTGCTTAAAAATGCCTAAGATTCTCTCTCTCTCCCCGTCTTTCCCTCCCCCAGTCACACATATGTCCTCTCTCTCCCTCTCTTTAAAAAAAAAAAAAGAAAGAAAGAAAGTTCCTATTAGGTTCTGTGTATCAGCAGCCAATTTGGCCAATTTATGGCTATGGAACAACTTGTAAAAAAAAAAAAAAAGGTCCTTTTGAGTATCTTGTCAGGTTTCAGCTGGGGCAAATAGTAAATATTCCTGGTAGTATTGAACAACCCTATGGAGCCAAGACGGGTTCTCAAACAGGTGCAAAAGATACTATTTTCCCAAATCCAGAGCCACTCCCAAAGATAACCAACAGAAAGAAGACTTGGACGGTTCCCTTGAGAGCTGGAATTACTGGGGAATTTTAACAGTTGGTAGGACCCTTGCCACAAATGGAATGCAATCCACGTTTCTGCCCAGGCTTATCTAGCCATGAATAGGGTGCAACACACGTTTCTGTTCAGCAATCTTTTTGGGGCCCCCAGTCTGACGGTTGCCAAGCCAAGTTTTCAGGATGCAAAATGAGACAAAACAGAAGGCTGTCGCTCTCCTTAGGGAGAAAGGATGGATAACCAATTTTTTTTTTCAATCAGATTTTGGAAAGGAAGGGAAAATGTGGAATTTACCTTCTCTCCACCAGGCAACAGACAGAGGTCTGGGAGAGCTGACTTTGGTAAAAATTGTTACCCTTTGCTGGCCTCTTCCAGTTTTCCCAGGATGACTTCTGCGTGCTCCAGAGTGAGCGGGGGTGTCCCAGCAGGTCTTATGCTGGCCACCAGAAACTGTAGAGGAGGCAAAATAATTTTCTCTCTACCGTTTGTAGTCAAAGTCTGGCTGAGACCCCTCTTTCTCTAGGGCACCTTGTAAACTGGTAAAGTTATCTAAGATGGTTCAAAGTTCACCGTGGCCACTGTAATTGAAGATTATCTTTGGTAAGTTTAACCTACTTGTTCTGTCTTAAAATTTTATTCACCTGAGGCCTCCCATTGGCACTGGTTCAGTACCTAGTCCGACCCCCGATCCAGTCCAGTTTTTAAGTCAGGTCCAGTCCATTTCCAGCAGTTTTGGACCCAGTCTGGAAAAAGAAATGTTAAAATAAAGTCTGAAAGCTCATAACACAAAAGCTGCAGAACTAGGATCCAGGAAGCAAGGAGGACTTCCCTACCATCTCCGCAGGCGGCAAGCAAGTAGCAAGCTCAAGGGGCTCAGCAGGTACCTGTGTTCGGTTTCTCAGTGCTCTGGAATTGTTAAAAGACTGAGACATATTAAAATTTTTTATTTTAATTTTATTTTTTAATAAAGGTTTTATTTATTTTGTCAGAGAGAGAGAGAGAGAGTGTACAAGCAGGGGGAGCAGCAGGCCAAGGGAGAAACAGGCCCCCCGCTGAGCAGGGAGCCCAACGCGGGATTCAATCCCAGGACTCTAGAATCATGACCCAAACTGAAGGCAGATGCTTACCGACTGAGCCGCCCAAAATGTTTTAGAGTTTATTTGAACAAAAATCGATTCAAAATGGGCAGCATCAAACCGGAAGTGGTTAGGAGCACTCCCCTCACAGGAGCTGGGGGTGAGAGTTTCATAGAGAAAACATGGAAGCAAAGTAGGGAAATTATTGACTGGCTATCACTCCAAGCCTAGTTGGCTATTCGTGATTGGTTGTCCCTAGCATTTTGATTTTGTAACTTTGAGGCATCCAGAGGCTTAGATTTTGGTTTGTTTTTGTAGGCCTCCACAGCATTAGAGCCTTCTCAGTTTAATGGCCTCCTTGTTTAATTTAATAGGATTTTATATTTAAATCTCTCACAGAATACTCATTTATTGGGTCAGTTTCCTATGTCAGCTAATTATACTGTGTGGATTCTCTATGACTGCAGCAGTGATGATGTTCTTTCCCAGGTCAGTGGGGGTTTTTGCATTGCATTTGAGAATCAATATTAGTTTGGATTTGATAGTTCCTGTTTATCTTTTTTTTTTTTTAAAGATTTTATTCATTTATTTGACAGAGAGAGAGAGTGAGTGAGAGCACACACACGAGGAGCTGCAGGCAGAGGGAGAGGGAGAACCCAGCTCTCTGATGCGGGACTCAGTCCCAGGACCCCAGGACCATGACCTGAGCAGACGCTTAACTGACTGAGCCACCCTGGTGCCCCTCCTGTTTATCTTATAAATGTTTTTTTTAAACAACACAAACATGAAAGTAAGAAATAAAGAAGTTCTTTTAGCTTTATTTTTAGTCCTGGGTCAATAGATATGCACCAGGCCAGAATCTGTCTTTCATTAGCTCATTTGGTTTTTTTCAGTGCACTGTTTGCCCAATAGTACAGGAATACACACTTGAAATGTTTGCATTCCTTCCTGGGGTTGGCTATGGAGATAAAACTTATAAGAACTAAAGCAAGTAGAAAGTGCTTAATATTCTAAGCACAAGAGTATACAGAGTTCTCTGGATGTTCTAAGGTGGGAAGGAACCTTTCTACAAGGGTAGGGGTTGAGCAGATGGGGTGTGGGTGAGAGTTTTGAGTTTGGTCTTAATGTTGAATTGGCATTTAAGAATGACCTTATAGCAGAGTAGGTAGTAGCTTGAAAAGAGGGTTTGAGCTGAGGAAAGTATTAGAGGGAGGGAACAGTATGAGGGAATGCATTTTGGTCACCTCTGGAACCAAGGGGTTACTTAGACTAATGTAAACGTGTCAAAAAAGGAAGTGCCAGAACTAAAGTTACACATGGGTTAGGTGGAGATCAGGGAAAATTTGGATGCCGAACTCAAAATTTATTGCACAGATATAAACCTGTGAATTTCTATGTAGTAGTCGTGTGTTGTCCCTGAGAACTTACTTCATAGGCCTCCTACTCCGGGGAGCAGTTGTCCCAGGGCCCCAGGCTCCGCCCTCTGGGATCCGTTGTGGCTCTTGCCTCTCATGGGCTGCTCCCCAGCAATGACTGAGTGGGGATGCTAAAGCATGCTGTTTCAGGAAGCAAACTCTTTGTTGGTTGATCTTGGCTCAAGAACTCCCAGACAGCTTTGCTGAACCTTCCTTAGATGTTAAGGGGTCTAGGATGCTTCTACTGAGTAAATGGGGGTCTGTCAGCTCTCTCAACCTTGCCTCAGCCCATCTGTTATTTCCCTTTGCATAGGCATTTCTATTAACAAAATGCTCATATATTTAATCTTCTCTTGACTTCTGCTTCTTAGATAAAGGACCAGGACTAACTTGAAGTGTTTAGGGTAGCAACCTGGTTGGAGGTGTATGACTTGGAAAGTTGTCTCAAAGATGTGTTTGTATGGCAGGCACAGTGCTTTTATTTAGATCACGGGGATATTTGAAGCTACTTTGGTGGAACTAGTGGTGATTATAGAGGTCTATAGAACCCCCCCTAGGTTCTCCTGGGTGTTGGTAGTGGGAAGTCACTTAATATTTTTGACTTATTACAAAAATGATGACCCAGATTATTTCATAGTTCAGTCATAGACTGTATATTATTACATGGTAATACTCATTTTTGCCTCTAGTTCAGTGCTTCTGACTTAGAACTGATGTGTTAAGAGTTTGACAAAGACAGCTTAGAAATTCTTTTCTCCATTATTTTCTTCCCTCAGTATCCTTTTAATACATTTTATCAGGAATTATGGCATGGCCATATAATGTCTTCATTTACAATGCCCCTTCTTTGTGTAATTTGTGAAAGAACTCTTATGACAGCCAGAAATTCCTTTGAGTCAATTTAGCATTAATAAAGACATGCTCCTTGTTCGCCTTGTTCTGCTTGGTCTTGCATTGAAATAATTCTATGTTTAGGACCTTGCCGTTGGTCGCCTTGGATCTCCTGATACTGTCACAACTTTGGGCTGTGACTTTGCTGCAGGTGTTAACAGGAGACAATAGGCTGCCAGGCAGAGGCAGAGGGAGGGAAAACTGGATTTCCACACATTCCGCGGCCTTGGCAAGTGGCACATGTCACATGAGTCTGTGAAAATAACTTCTACTGGGAATATGTGCCATAAGTAAACAAAGACTGCTCAGAAAGTTAACAAGAACGAAGGAATGAGGGGGGAAGAAGAGAGGCGCCTGGGTGAGGCCTGAAGGCCCTTGAAGGGCACTGGATTGGCAGCACTAAGTGGGTGGTCAGACACAGCAGAGGGAGGAGGACACAGGAAGCCAGCTAGGGGACACGAGAGCCCACAGGAATCAGCCAAGACCGTGAACAGGGTAAGTAGAAGGGAAGTGGAAAGTGGCCAGTAGTTTTGATTTGCATGCACAACTGTGCAATTGGGCGCTTTTGGTATCCTTTAGGGAAAGCGTGTGCTTTTTCCTGAGTGACCAAGGGGTTATTTAACAAATGCAAAAGCAACCAGGCCTATTGTCTTGATATATAAAACCCTCCTGTCTTTATTTTGTTGCTCTGGGAATATTCTAGAGAATTGATGCCTCATTTATCCCTGAAGACTTCCACTCATGTGCTGATCCCCTAAGAACAAAGATACATTCCAAAATTGAAGAGCTAATGGACATTTTCCATTGACCTTCCCATGCTTTGATTTTGTTGGCATTCTTAATTTCTGTTTATAGTAAAGTGTGAGTGTTTCCCTGTATAGTAAAATGGATTTTTCTCTAGTAAATGTTTGTTCCTGTGCAGAAAAATGTGAACGAAGCTTTATAATTCATTGTTACGAGTAGTTTCATAAAGTTAATCATTACTTAAATTGAGGGTGGTAGAGAGAGAAGAGTCGGAAGAACAGCTATTTGTGACATTTTCGGGAGATGAATTCTTGCAATGAGTAAAACTGAGTGGATTATACTGTTCTTTAAAAATGTATAACACATTTTGTACAAAGAAGATAGTCAAAACCAGATACCATTTATCTTCTAGGTGGATGGAAAAGAGACCAAGAGGAAAAAATAAGTGGCTTAATGACCCAACTTCACCCAGAGAATGGAAAATAAAATGCAAGATTCCAAATCCCGCCCTTCCATTTCATCTTCATTTTTGAAAAATACAGGTGAGCATCATCATTTCGAAAATCAATCTAGTGGCTATGAAAACAAAATGTCCAAGACAGCATCGCAGATCTGATTCAAAAATTGGTTGGGTTTTCTGGCAAATACAATTAGAATGGTATTGTTTTCTTATTCATGAATGTGGAAATGTGTGACTTGATTTTTTTTAAAAGCACATCTCTGTGAGTTGTGTAGGACATACGAAGATGGACTACACAGAACTCAGTCTCCACAAGAAGGACAACTACGACAATAGCAACGGTGATAGCCCCAGCCTAGGGAGTACTCATTCTGTGCTGGACATTGTACTAAGGTGCGCTCCCTAGGTTTTCTGATGAATCCTTATCATAAGATTCATTAGGTAAGTATTTTCAGCATTTTATGAATATGGAAATGGAGGCATGGAGAGGTTAAGACATTGGCTGAGGTTCTTGTATCTAATATAATTAGTCCAGGTTTGTTATCTCTCTCCAAAGGTAACTCTTTTAACCAGGGCAGATTATATAACTGGTAAATGGAGTGGTGATTGGAATACACCAGCTCCTTTCACACATTTGATTCTCCTAAAAGGATATCCAGATTGTAGAGTAAGCCAAATCAAAATGCTCTGATTCATAGAAGGCTTTGGCCTAGGAGTAACTACTGTGTGGCTTGGTCTTATGATATCTTATGTCCAACTTATGTCCAATCTTATGTCTTATGTCCAACTACTTGCTTTTGGGAGAAGGACTTCACCAAGTAGGTAGTTTCCAGGCAAGTAGTTCAGGTATGAAAGGACAACAGACATTGAGTTTAGGCAATAGAAGGAGAAACAATGTGAAAAAGCACGGTTCTCGGTTCTGGGGTCTTAGAAATCCACAGACAGCTACTGAAGGTCCAGGGTAGACAAATTCCATGAGCTATAGTGGTAATCTCCAAATTTATTTGTTCACAAAAAATGCCGAGATCAGCCATAGATGCATGTGTCTACGTATGTATATATATGTTTGTAGATTACACACAGCAGTCCCCTCATACCCGTGGTTTTGGTTTCCACACTTTCAGTTGCCCTTGGTCAACTGTGGTCTGGAAGTAGATAATCCTTCTTCTGGCATATCATCAGAAGGTCAGTAGGAGCCCAGCACTCCATCACAGTGCCCACATCATTAGTCTCACGTCATCTCATCACGCAGGCATCGTGTCATCTCGTCATCACAAGAAAGGTGAGAAAAGTACAATATGATATTTTGAGAAGGAGAGAGACCACATTCACATAGCCTTTATTACTGTTTATTGTTATAATTGTTCCATTTTATTATTAGTTATTATTGTTCATCTCTTACTGTGCCCAATTTATAAACTCTATCATAGGTATGTATGTGTAGGACAAAACATAGCATAGATATGGTTCATTACTACCTGGGGTTTCAGGCATCCACTGAAGGCCTTGGAATTCATTTCCCTTGGATAGGAGAGGATGACTGTATTACTGAATTAATATATTAAGAGATCGTCAATAACTTTTATTTTTTTAAGATTTATTTATTTGAGAGAAAGAGAGAGAGTGCACGAGCAGGGGGAGGGGCAGAGAGAGAGAGAGCGAGAATCCTCAAGCCGACTCCCCACTGAGCATGGAGCCCAACATGGAGCTCAATCCTACAACCCATGAAATCACGACCTGAGCAAAAACTGAGAGTTAGACGCTCAACCAACTGAACCACCCAGGCGCCCCTCAGTGAGACCTGAGACTTTTAAACATACGTCGGGTTTGGTAAAATTTTGCAAGGTAATGGACTGAATGTTGTCTCATGGTTTCTTTAAAAATTTTAATTCCAGCATACTTAACATACAACATTATATTAGTTTCAGGTGTACAATATAGTGATCCAACACTTCCGTGCATCACCTAGAGCTCATCAGGACAAGTGCACTCCTTAATCCCCATCACCTGTTTCACCCATCCCCCCACCAACCTCCCCTCTGGTAACCATCAGTTTGTTCTCTACAGTTAAGAGTCTGTTTCTTGGTTTCTCTCTCCCTCTCTCTCTGTTTCTCTCTCCCCCTCTCTCTTTTTTCTTTGCTTGTTTTGTTTCTTTAATTCTACATATGAGTAAAGTCATATGGTATTTGTCTTTCTCTGACTTATTTCACTTAGCATAATATTTTCTAGTACTATTAATGTCATTATAAATGGCAAGATATCATCTTTTTTTAAATGGCTGAATAACATTCCATTATGTACACACACACACACACACCACATCTTCTTTATCCATTCATCAGTCAATGGACACTGGGCTGCTTTCTCATAAAACCATGAGGTTCATTATATTACTGAAAAATATGGTAGTGGTTTGTTTTCATAGTCTGGATGTTTAGTTTTAAAATATTTTGCAGGGGCGCCTGGGTAGCGCAGTCGTTAAGCGTCTGCCTTCGGCTCAGGGCGTGATCCCAGCGTTCCGGGATCGAGTCCCACATCAGGCTCCTGCGCTGGGAGCCTGCTTCTTCCTCTCCCACTCCCCTGCTGTGTGCCCTCTCTCGCTGGCTGTCTCTCTGTCACATAAAAAAAAAAAAAAATCTTAAAAAAAAAATAAAATAAAATATTTTGCAAATATTGATGACTTTGTGCCAGCATTAGCCGATTTCTAAGATGGAAATATACTTTTGTATTGAGATTGATAGTTAACAGTACTGTATGGAGGGAGTCTTCTTAATTTCGATGTTGTGTGGCTGATTTCTCCTTGGATCTAATTATATCAGTATTTTTCAAATACTGCATATCACCATGTATTGGTAGATTATAATATTAATATCACAACCCATTAGTGCGTTATAAATAATAGCTAATACCACTTTTTAATAAAATAAAAGACAAAATGTTAGAGTACATTATTAATAAGTATTGTTTTGAGAAACTCTTCTTTTGATTCTCTACCTGTATCTCTATATCTGTATATATTTACACATCTATATAGCCGTATCTAAATACTGAATGATGATGTGAAATGTGGCAGTCAGATGCTTTTGAAAGTATTGAATTTCATCATTATTGTTTTTACTCATAATTGGAGAAGGAGAAACGTAAACTCTATTTTCTTGCTTTTCTCTTATGCTTGCATTATTTGCATTAGCGTCAGTCCTTGATTCTTTTACACAGAGCTTTTTAAGCTCGACATTCATGTGTTGTGTGAGGGTTCATTTATTTACAAATAGAGAATATAATCTGTAAATTCGTTTAGCCAGGTATGTATCAACTGCAACGGAACAGAAGTATTCCGGTGCCTGACAAACCCTTTGATAACTCTTTTCCCTCAGGAGATTTCCAGTAACATACTTGGCTCATGACCTTCAGATATCCCAACTGAGCGAGAGTACCACGCAATCTTTATATGACCTATTAGCAAAGCTTAATTTCTTTCTTGCCATTTTAGACAAAAAATACATTTAAATTAAAGTGCTGATATTGTTATCTTGCATCCCAGTGGATTGTTTTGGGTCATGCCCTGTGGGGCGTGGGCCCTGCTTTGTAGACACATTCTCTATTGCAGCCACCCCTGCCTTCTGTTTTGACCTCCTGTCACACCATTGTACCTGCTCTAGCCTAACCACACTGAACACGCCAGACAGGTTCCTGTCTCAGGCCATTTGAACCAGCGCTTCTCACTGTCCCACATGATCCAGATGAGTCTAGCTCTTTGTCATCATGCAGCATTTGGCTCAGAAGGTACCTTCTTGAAGAGGACCTTCTTGATTATTGTATTTCGTATAGCCCCCTCCTCTTTCCACAGCCCCCAATTACTCTCTATTCCATTATTCTCTTTTATTTATTTATTTTTATAAAGGTTATCATTATCTGTTTAATCCCACACACACACTCTAAGCCCCTCTAGAATGAGATCTTGTCTCTACAGTATACCCCAATATCCCCAGGATGTTTTTGGAGGCTGGTAAATATTTCTGGAGGGATTCAACAAATGACTTAACATTTCTCCTGCCCCTCTGCCTCACTTGAGCCAGTGCCTTTGGATCTAGTTTTCTCATTTTTCTCTGAAACCAGTTCTTCCCCCATGGTATCAGTTGGCAGAGACACTGTATTAGGAAGAATGGGTGGTTGTAGGGTAAGCCAAATGCTGTGAGAACTCCATGGGAGAAATGCTCATGACCAGGGTTTGGGTAGGGATGCTGGTCCTGGAAGTCCTGATGGCTTATTTCCGGTAATAAAATGATTATTACACTTATGCATTTGAGAACAGAGACCTACAACTGCCGATGAATTATGCTGTTAGCTCTGAAGGACATCAAATTTTTGTGTCCATGGACAATTTCCATGATCAGAAATTTGATCTCCAATTGGAGATGTGTTCTTAAGACACAGTTAGTAGAGACTGCTAGATTTTATCCCTGTAGACAAAATATTACACTCTGAATTTGGAGTTAATCAGCTGTATCTAAATGCCCTACCGTCCTGCCTTATGTCTGGTACTCAGTAGACTCTTAATAGGTATTTGTTAGATGAATAAATAAATAAACATAGTTAGTAATGGAAGTTAGATCTGGCCTGGCTCTGACATTATTCAGTTGTGCAACCTGGATCAGGGTCTGAGAAACTGTGGCTCATAGGTCCAGTCCAGGCCACCACCAGTTTTTATAAATAAAGTTTTACTGGAACACAGACATGCTCATTGGTTGAAGTATTGCCTTTCACATGACAGCAGCAGAGGTGAGTAGGTGTGACAGAGACCATTTAGCCCACAAAGCCTAAAATATTCACTATTTGGACACTTACAGGAAAAGTTTGCTGACCCCTGGGCTGGAGAATGTCAGTTAACTTCTCCAGGCATTGATTTTGTCATTCGTAAAATGAGTTGAATGGACTCATTGGTGTCTGAGGTCCTTCTCAGAGCTCACATCTGCTTTTTCTGGAATCCAAGAGACTATGTTTGGAAACTCAAAGTGATATGGATTTAAGGTTACCCTCACTGTCTTCTTAGAAAACATGATTTCAAGAAGCTATGTTTTCATTAAATGGACATCAGTGTTTTACCACATGGGTCTTAAAGATGTATGGAGCATTCCAGGTTGAGTTAATTTCTCTGGTTTGGTGTTTAAGTGCTTAGAGCAGCAGACTTACTATGCTGCTTAGTTCCTTCCCACTGCTTTTGCCAAGGGCTTTGCTTAAGTGAAAGTCAAGAGTTGTAAAGAAACTCTGAAAGGTGGGTTTGCTTATTATCTATAATGCTTTAGGCATGGGTCTAGTATATTGACTTAAGAAGTGAAACGCCTGGGTAGCGCAGTCGTTAAAGCGTCTGCCTTCGGCTCAGGACGTGATCCTGGTGTTCCGGGATCGAGTCCCACATCGGGCTCCTCCACTGGGAGCTGGCTTCTTCCTCTCCCACTCTGCCTGCTGTGTTCCCTCTCTCGCTGGCTGTCTCTCTGTCGCATAAATAAATAAAATCTTAAAAAAAAAAAGTGAAAAATAATGTTAAATATAACATTAAAATCTCAACTGAATTTCTTTGACTTACTGTGAGGTCATTTATGGGCCAGATAAAATTATTAGTTGCTACATGTTGCAGAAGAAAAATTCTGGTTTGGGAAGAAAAAATTGTCTATTAAGTTAGAGTCAATTACTTTATCTTGATTGGCTTTCTTGTTCAAGTTTAAATTACAAATGCTTAAGTAAATAAAAGCCTTGTGGATACCTTTCAAAGATCATTAGATCTGCACAAATTTTGTTCAGGTCACAGAATTTGCATTGGATATTTCTTCTTGCCATCTTTGCCCTACTCCTATTCCTTTTTTTTTTAATGATTTTTTATTATATTATTATTTTATTATGTTAGTCACCATACAGTACATCCCCGGATTCTGATGTAAAGTTCGATGCTCCATTAGTTGCGTATAACACCCAGTGTACCATGCAATACGTGCCCTCCTTACCACCCATCACCAGTTTATCCCATTCCCCCACCCCCCTCCCCTCTGAAGCCCTCAGTTTGTTTCTGAGAGTCCATAGTCTTTCATGCTTCATTCCCCCTTCTGATTAGCCCCCCTTTCTTTATCCCTTTCTTCCCCTACCGATCTTCCTAGTCCTTATGTTCCATAGATGAGAGAAACCATATGATAATTGTCTTTCTCTGCTTGACTTATTTCACTTAGCATTATCTGCTCCAGTGCCGTCCATGTTGCAGCAAATGTTGAGAATTCGTTCTTTCTTATAGCTGAGCTACTCCTATTTCTATTGCCTGCCCTATATCAGAGATCACAGAAGGTGAACAACATAATCAAATCATGCAGTCAGGAGTTTCTAACAAACTGAACAAAAAGTAGAATACATTGAATTTTTATTTGAGGATAAGCAATGAATTGCAATTCAGGGACTCCATCCCTTATTCGTTAAACATTTATTGAGCATCTACTATGTGGCAGTTCTACACCAGGAGCTGGAATATCTCAGTTATATGTTATCTTTTATAGATTGCAAATCTATAGGAATTTAGAGATTT
This sequence comes from Ailuropoda melanoleuca, assembly GCF_002007445.2. Lineage (NCBI taxonomy): Eukaryota > Metazoa > Chordata > Mammalia > Carnivora > Ursidae > Ailuropoda > Ailuropoda melanoleuca. The sequence continues at coordinate 9,036,256 of NC_048238.1, forward strand.
CACACCATGATCCCACTTGATCTTCACACAAAACTTTGGGAGGGAATCAGAACAAGGATTCTGTCTACCCCTAAGGTTTGTGTGGGACCCCTCTGGAGGAATACTGGAGTGGTAGATTGGAGAGGTGAGCCCAGCCTACTCCAGCCTCCTCCAGGTGAGTTTTTTTAGATAGGATCTTGGTGTGAACTAGGGAACACCGGGCACCTCACTGACGTGAGGATGGGGAGCAGAAAAAAGTCAGTGACATGGTACTAGCGCAGGGCAACCTCTGCATGCCAGAGGTGTGATTCCTAATTTATATCCTACTCTGTCTCCCAGACCCAAGCAGGAGGCTGGATTTTTAGCTCACAGTGAGTGCGTCACTTCTGGGTCTACATAATTACCAGATAAGTATGGTGCTTGCCCAACACCCCACTCCTAACCAAACTCAGAGAGCTACTTCTCTCTTGGGTGTAGAATGCTCACACCGGCGTCCATGAAATGTGAACATTCTTTGCACATCTTCCATCAGTGTTCGATGGTGACCTAATAATAGTAGAAATAGCACCTTAGACCTGTCGATAGGTAACTCTTTGCCTTTGGGTAAGTAATTCCCTGAGCCATAACACCCTGATCTGTGAAATAAGGGAGTTGGACTGCATTATCTTTGAGGTCTTTCCCAATTCTTACTTCCCATGATTTTTGGACTTAAATTTGATTCCCAAATTAACTCAGTTTATATAGGGCTCATGATCCAGAGATATCACTGTAGCAGATGCTGTCACGGCAGTGCCTGTTCATATCCCCTTGGCACTCCCCATTTCTGCAGGCTTTCACTATCACTCTGCCAGAGGCTTTCATCTGGCTGCCGAGGCATGCTTGGCTGAAAATGCAGGGGAATTCAGATCCTCAGCAGTGGTCCTCAATTAATGCCAAATGTGAGCTGAAGAAAGATATTGCAGTGTTCTTGTTCTTTGGGGGAGACATCTCTGAAGGGGGTTCTCGCTTATCCACAGCAGTAACTTGTTGGTTAATGCACACTGCATTGACTTCCTTCTCTTCCCTCTCTTCTATCACTTCCCAAATAAACTGCTTGCACTCAGATCCTTCTCTCAGGGTCTGCTTCTGGGGGGAACCCAACCCAAGACTAGTCCCAAGCAAGTCCTACTGTAATTCATCTAGTAGTACATGCATTAATTCACACTGGTCAGTTCCTTCAGGAATGTATCATGTTTACCCTGAGTAGGGTTACCAGATTTAGTAAATAAAAATGCAGGACTCCCAGTTATATCTGAATTTCAGATAATGTCAAATAATTGCTTAGTATAAGTACGTCCCATCTCAAATATTACATGGGATATACATACTTACACTAAAAAATTTCACTGTTTATTTGAATATCAAATATAGTGGGAGTCCTGTATTTTACCGTCGTCCTTTTTTTTTTTTTAAAAAAGATTTTATTTATTTATTTGACAGAGACAGCGAGAGAGGGAACACAAGCAAGGGGAGTGTGAGAGGGAAAAGCAGGCTTCCCACCAAGCAGGGAGCCCGATGCGGAGCTTGATCCCAGGACCCCAGATCATGACCTGAGCCGAAGGCTGATGCTTAATGGCTGAGCCACCCAGGTGCCCCTTTACCTGTCATCCTTAATCCCAGCTCTCACTGGGGGCAGTGGGCATTGCACCTAGACCAATTCCAGAGCTGAGGAAAGGAGAGTGGTTAGGACTGGCTTAGATGTAGAACATAGAGGGAGTGAGGCAGACCTGAATAGCAATACTTTAGAGATAAAGACATGTTGAATACCAAACAGGAGATGGGTGTGAAGTGGTGGATGAGGAATGATCAAAGAGCCTGGGCAAAGAGGCAAAAACTCGGTACAACAAAATTGCAACCAGCAGTCTCAAACATTGTGGGGAGGGAGGTGCTAAAGTCAACGAACTCGTCCAGACATTATTCATTTCTCTAGCCCTGCTGCCTGGCACAGTGCCTGGCTCACTCTGGGTACTCAGTAAACATTGAATGAATGATAGGGAAGGAAGATTGGTGGAAATAGGAAATTCTGCCTTTGTGAGCTTTATGAAAAATGGTGCCCACTAAAAACTGCACAGGGCCTTTTAGAGCAATGACTTGCATCTGATTATAGAAGCATAGAAAATATGAATTGCTGTGTGAATTCTAAGTAATGAGCTTTTCTAATCCTTTCCTCATTTTTCATTGCAAGGACAATTCAACTTAAATCTTTCATGGCTAGCCAGGTTTTTGAATGCCACTTGTATGTTCAAAGCTAATTTACTTAATAGTCAACTTATCTGAACCTTGAACGATATTACTGGAGCATTTAGATTGACAGAGGGAGTTTGGGATGAAAATTCCCCATTCAATTTGAGAAGATTGTAATCAATTTACGTTTTTAATGACATTTCCTTTTCTTTCGGCAGGAAGGATAAAATCTCATCCTATGTTTATTATTTCTAACTATAAGTTCAAAGTTGAAAAAGATTGGTTTTATCCTCAGCAAGCTATGTGAAATTTCCTAACTTTTATGGAGAAAATAAAAGGAAATACAAAAATAAACGACAGCATGTAGATAACAGAAGAATAGTACTAACATGTCCTCAATTTTCATTAAAGTCAGCTTTTATTGTTACTAGACAAAAAACATTTTTTATGAAACACTAAGCAGGCCGGTCTCCAAAGGGTGATTTCAACTTAAAAATCATTCATTCTGTAGATGATGTATCTTTAGAGTTAACATGTTCACTCTGTGTTAACAGTGTGTCAGCCACATGAGAAGGGCAGAAATCTGTGTATGGAGAAATACTAAAAATGCACGTAGGAATTCAAAATAATATATATGTTAATGTAAAATTAAAGATGTATCTGTTCTAACTTTTCTCTCAGAAGTAAAAGTTTTCTCTGATGCCATAGAGCTGTTAAAAAGAAAACCGTGGGCCCCAGATGGAGTCACTTGTATCAGGCCCACGTCACTACCTAACCTAATTGCAGTTTCTGACTTCCCTGGGAATGTAGTCTTCATGGGTGAGTCTGGAATTTTCTGGTTAGCACCAATGAGGTAATCTGCCACATAGACTCTCTTCTATCCCCCAAAGGGAGATGACGTGATCTGCTCTTTCTTTATCCCTGCTCCCTTCTGTCTATAAAAGCCTTCCATTTTGTACAGCTCCTTGGGTTCCTTTCTTCTTGCTAGATGGGATGCAGCCCAATTCATGAATCATTTAACATAGCCAATTAAATCTTTACGTTTTACTCTGTTAAATTTTTGTTGTTTAATAGAGCCAGTGATATTACCTGGAGGTTTATTACCAAATCTGTGTGGTACTGTCATAGAAGTTTGCAGAAGAAGTAAAAGGAGGTCTCCTATTTCTGAGAGTGGCAGGGTCAGTTATTCAGACCAAGTCTGTGGATTAAATATTTTTTATAAAGCTTAAAATTACCGAAGAGCTGACAAAAGCACAAAAGTGAAGGAAAGTGTAAAATAACATGCGTTGGCAAGGACGCGGCGAATTGAAACCCTCGTGCATTGCCGTGGGAATGAAAAATGGTGTAGCTGCTGTGGAAAACAGTTTGGCAGTTTCTCAAAAAGTTAAACATAGAAATACCATATGATCCAGCAATTTCACTCCTAGGTGTTTATTCAAAAGAATTGAAAGCAGGAACTCAAACATACTTATGTACATCAATATTCATAGCAACATTTGTCACCATATGCAAGATGTGGAAACAACCCAAGTGTCCATCAGCAGATGAATGGATAAAAATGTGGTCTGTCCATACCATGGACTATTACTCATCTATAAAAAGGAATGAAATTCTTGTACATGTAACAACATAGATAAACTTTGAAAGCATTATGTTAAGTAAAATAAGCCAAACACTAAAGAACAAATACTGTGTGGTTTCACTTACATAAGGTACCTAGACTAGGCAAATTCATGGAGACAGAAAGTAGAATGGGGATTACGAGGGACTGTGGGAAGGGGTTATGGGGAATTATTGCTACAGAGTTTCTTTTGGGGATGATGAAAAAGTTTTAGAAATGGGTAGCGGTGACGGTTGCATGGCATTGTGAGTATACTTAATGTCACTGAACTGTACATTTAAAAATGGTTAAAATGGCAAATTTAATGTTATGTATATTTAATCACAAGGAAAAAAAAAGGAAAAAAAAATGAAGGAGAAACCTGGCAGGTAAATGAGCACAGAAGCTGCTTTTAACCTGAAGGCATTTACCAATTTTCAGAAAATTAAGACCTATTCTTTATAGCCTCCAGCAGCAAGAGAGACACAGAAAGCAAAGCATAGTCTTTTTCTGGGGCTTTTAATACTTGTCTCGTTAATTTTATCCTGATTGTGTCCACAAGGTTTCTGAATCAGAGACAGACTATCATTAGTGTTATTTACATAATAATCATTGCATTGGCCCCTTTGCCCCAGACCTTACTGCCTGGGGCCTCACCATGAAAGTCAGATGGAAAAATCTCTCCTGTGAGGGACCAGATGATCCATAGGTGAGGGATGGAGAAGAATGGATTTTCTCTGCTTGTATACAGGAGGAAGAGGCAATTGTCTCCCCCCTCTTCTCTCAAAAAGAGGGAATAAAACTTTTGCTTCTTGGGGATGGGATGAAAGGATCCTGGGTTCTCACTTTAACCTTTTGGAATGTAGCTTTTTAAGGACCAGATAAGCCTCAATGACTCTGGCTCTCCAAGGCCCTGAGCCTCATTTTCCCTTGAAACGTTAACATATACCTCCAGAGTTAGGTGAATCTGTCTAGAGTTCTCTCAGTATCTATACTGTTCTAAATTACCTTTCCAAGGCTTGCTCTTGCTCTGGATCCCAAGTTTCAGCAAAATTTATTCAGAAATCCCCACCTCTGCAGAAACACAAAAATATTTTCTCTGTACTCACCCTGTTGAACACCATGCTTTAAAAATTTTGATAAAGTTCAGTTTATCAGCTCTTTCCACTATTTAAGAATGATTTCCCCATAAGGTCAGGAACGGGGCAAGGATTTCCCTTCTCCCCACTTCTATTCAACATGGTACTGGGGGTTCTAACCAGTACATTAAGGCAAGGGGGAGAAGTGGGGAGAGAAGGATGAGAAGAAGAAAAAGCAAAACTGATTTCATTTGTAGATTGCACAGTCATCTATGTAGAAATTGCTAAAGTGTCTACAAGAAGCCTATTAGAACAATAAGTGAACTTAGCAAAATTGTACACAAGTACCTGTAATGTATGGCAGAATGTGATAGCTGCCTTAGAGAGGTACTGTGTCCTTTCCAAGTACTGAGGTGGTGAGATTAATTCTCTTGGAGAAAGTGGAAGGCATCATAGGAGGTAAGCTGTGAATCAGGTGTTTGAGGAAAGATTGATTTTGGTCAGGAAGAAGGAAATTGGTGTTCTAATGGGAGGACAGAGAAAAAAACAAATGTTTAGAGATGGAAAACCATGGCACTGAAATGTCAGACCTTGAATGTCAGACCCAGAATTAAGGACTTTATCTGAACAATTTGAAATAATTCTCAACATCTTCCTTAGAGTGTTATAAAATTGTCTTCTCAACCATAAAATAGTAGTCTTATTTTTCTATTGGCAAGTCAAAAAAGATGATTATGTTCATAAGTAATTTAAAATCACTCAAAGGGATGCCTGGGTGGCTCAGTTGGGTAAGTGTCTGCCTTTGGCTCAGGTCTTGATGCTGGGGTCCTGGGATGGAGCCCTGGGCTCCCTGCTCAGCAGGGGGCCTGCTTCTCCCTTTCCCTCTGCCCCTCTCCCTGCTTTTGCACACACTCTCTCCCTCTCTCTCTGTCTAATAAATAAATAAGATCTTAAAAAATAATAAATAAAATCACTCAAAGTGTATCTTAGTATTTTGAAGTAGGCAAAATAATCCAGTTTGATGTAAAAACAAATGAGAACATGACATGAAGTATTCCAAATCTGCTGCTCGTGGATATTTACCATCTCCCCGTAGAATCCTAGAATATAAGCTCTTTGAGGGTAGCAGCATGTGATCTAAGTCTTTCATATTTGCCACTGTGCAGACCATTTGGCAGGTGTTTAATAAATCCTTGCCATCCAGCAATGATGTAAAACTGCAGCAATCCAGTTGGTAGCTCTTGACATTATTAAGAAATGAGTACTGCCAAGTTAAGAAAAGAAAAGAAAAATCCACAGCACACAGCCAAGGAATAGACATGGGGTATAGGCTAGAAATAGATTTATTTCTTGAAGCTCCTGCTTTGAGGACCCAGCGCTTAACTGGAGGGTCCTTCCCCCCATCCAGGCCACATTGAGCACCCTGGACATTTCCCAAGGCAGACAGCCTCCTCCTCCTCCAATCCAGCCCATAGAGGGGAACATGGATTACCAATAGAGGGGGACATGGATTACCAATAGAGGAGGACATGGATTACCAATTTCGGGATACCAATGTGCTCTATTAAATACTCTGGTTCTCTTTCCTATCCCAAAGCAAATGGGGCATGCACCTCTCTTTCCCTGCCTATTCAGTACCCTTTTTTCAGAGGAGCCTGAAAGCACAAACCTCAGCACTTTAGAGACTGACCCCTCCACACTAATTTCCAGAATGAGCCCTGGAGAGGACAGATGGCTGTACTGACACAGTTTATCATGTGAGGAACTTGCCTTCCTTTGGGTCACACCCACTCCTACTCAGCAAATTCTGAGGCTCTGAAGGCTGTTCCTTCCCCCAAGACAACTTCCTGTCTGCAAGATTGCTCCCTTAGGCATGCCATTCTTCTTAATGACAAGATGTCTGCCATCACCTGTGGACTCCAACCGCACTTTTGCTTTTGAAACCATCTGCCTCATTTTCTCAGTGTTGAATTTAAATAGACTGCTGTTATTGTATTTAATTGGAAAGGCTTTTTTTTTTTTTTTTGCACCAATCTAAGGCTCATAAGGAAACATCGCAACTGGGGTTGGTTAAGGTTACATGAATACGCAGGGAATCTATGTCCTCATTATCTCTGCCTTGATTTGTTTTGCTGTCAAAGATCAGCTCAGAATAGTTTGCCAGAGCAAACCCTACTTGCAATGGGATGACAGAAACCAAGGTAAAATGAAGGATATGTAACTAAGGGGAAATTAGCATATTTTAAATGGCAGGTTTGGGAGATTTGCTAACTATAGTAGTGTATTAGTTAGGACTCTCCAAGAAGCAGAACCAATAGAATACACACATGCACATATTTGGGCAAGGGTTCATATAGACGTATTCTAAGGAATTGGCTCACACGATTCTGGAGGCTCAGAAGTCCCATGATCTGCCATCTGTAAGCTGGAGACCCAGGAGAGCCAATGTATAAGTTCCAGTCAGAGTGCCTGAGAAGACCCATGGCCCAGCTCAAGTCTAGGCAGAGAGAACAAATTCTCCCTTACTCCACCTTTTGTTCTATTCAGACCTCCAGGGGACTGTATGAGGCCCACCCACATTGGGGAGGGCAGTCTGCTTTATTCAGTTTACTGATTGAAATGTTAATCCATTTGGAAGCACCCTCACAGGTACACCCAAAATAATGTTTAACCAAAAATCTGGGCACCCATAGCCCAGTCAAGGTGACATAGAATTAATCATCACGGGTAGTGAGCAGTCTAGCAAATGTCCATGGAGAGTTGGTATTCCCCACTTCAGCTATGTCTCCATTTTGACAAATCAGATTGGCCACCTGCCTATGAGTTGTACAGTTCATCCACAGCCTTGACTTTACCTACCACTTGTCTTTGGCAGGAGCCTATCTCGAATGTAAATAACACTCCTCTTTTGAACAACTTCACCAAAGAAATGGGTCTAGAACAGGGGTTTCAGCTGGGGGTGATTCTACCTCCTAGGGGATATTTGGCAATGTCTGGAGCCATTTTTGGTTGTCACAGCTGGAGAGATGCTGCTGGCATCTAGTGGTTAGAGGCCGGGGATGCTATTCAGCAGCCTCCAACGTATATATACGGCAGTCCCACAACAAAGAACTATCCGGCCCAAAATGTCAATAACGCTGAGGTGGAGAAATACCGGTCTAGAGAAAAAGAGACATTCCATACTGCTCAACACAATGTGCCCCCAATGTCCCCTGTCTTTGCCATGAGAAACCAATGCTTTTTTTTTTTCTTTTTTTAAGATTTTACTTTTTTATTTGACGAAACCAATGCTTTCTGAAGGCTTCCTGGACTGGCGTTTTTCCACTGGGTTTAAATTACTGGGTAGGATCTAGCATTAAAATCAGCAACTTTTGAATAGCTTTAAGGTAGACATGCTACATATCAAATTTGGATGAAACACAAGAAAGCCGTGAGAGAAGTTAAGCAGCACTTTGAAATCTAAGAGAGCTGTGTGAGTCATGTGCAGGTGGCTTTATTCCAGCTCATAGCGCAAAATACCCCATAGTGCGTTCTCAGATGAGGAAGAGCAAATACTCATTTTCGTCAGAGGCAAATGCTGAAACTGCAGTTGTGACCTCTTCAGACCGTCAGAAGTGCCACTTCGTTCCCAGTACACTATCGCTTTGATTCTAACTGCACTGGGCTGTCTTGATTCATAGCGATCAGGGGCAGAACTTTGATCAGGAGAAATCTTGTTTCTTGACTTGTCGATTTATATGCTCTATTCCAAACCTGATTGCTTTTTTCCTAAATGGGTAACCTGTATATCTTTGCTCATGGTCAGGAAAAAAAATGTCCCTGTTAATAATTTACAAAGACAGAGCTACTTCTCTTTTGCATCCTCAAATCTCTCAAAGCACGTGATTGTCTAAGCATATCTGGTTTCCAAGTAGCTGAGTGATGAAATATGATTGGCCTCTCAGCATCGATTCCTCCTCTCCTTCCTCTCTCACTCTTCTTGCCTAGCAGTTGTTTGCAGTGATACCATCATTCTTCTTTTAAAAGAATAAAGAACGGAGTTCTTTTTTTCTCTCCTTAGGAAAAGGTGGGCTGTTTTGCCTTCCTACCATGGACGAGAATCTTGAAGGAGAAACTTGGCAGACTTTTTCCATTCCCTGGGGCTTCGGCCAGGCAGTAGAGGACGAAGGAGAACATATATGCCAGTGAGTAATACTCCTCAAGTACAAATTTCCGGGGTCTTATCATTGTTTTCTGAGATTAGCTTATGTTTTTCAGTAGGATGAATTTATTTGGACATGGGTTGAAGACCATGTCTCAGAATTATACAAAAATGATGCCTTTGATAGAAGAGTGATGGTATCCTTCTGAATTTTGTCTCAGTAATTCTAATTTTTAAAAAGAATATTGGAGGTAAGGCAGGAATATCCTGTCAAAGAAAAGTATGATAACCGTATACTTCTTTGGCTGTTTATTTCCTTAAGACTAACTGTCCAGAGGCACTTTCGGGAAGAGAGAAACTGACTTTAGCTGCTCGTCCTTATATATGGTATTATAATAGGCTATCATTCACAGTAAATTTTTGACTGCTCTGTTTGTAAGGGAAATTGGATTGTGCTGTGTTTATTTTCTTTTAAAAGTGGTATCTTCTCAGTGACAAATGTATCTGTCAGGATGAAAAGTTTTGATTTTTAAACAGAAAATGCTGTGTTGGTTATACAAATTGGTTTGTATTTAATTGCTTCTGTATCTTCAGTGGTCTTGATAAAAAGTTATTCTCCTTTGGAAAAAACTACTTTTTACAGAAAGTTCAGATCCTTGATGAGTGGCTTATGGTTTATATAAATATGTAAGTCTTTCTTGAGGCGTTGAACTTTGAAGTATGAGAAATTTGTCAGTAATGCATACACTTTGCAAAGCCAATTGGAAAGTTTCCAGTCATTCTGCTATTTAATGCTTCCTCATTAATCACTGGCACTTATAAATTTGTTTAAATGGTATTCTTTCAGCAGATTCTGTGATTATTGAGTGTTTAAGTGTTGCAGTAGGAACATTGTGTGGAGGCCCACGTATAAAGAAACTGCCACAGGTTAAGAGAAGCTCTCCAAATGGGTAAAAACTATTACCCTTGACTTTTATCACATGAGACTTTGAGCCAAATGTGTTTAGAGTTGCCATAATTTTCCATAGTAGTAATCACTTGGTAGCACTATCTGTTTTAAAACAGTTGTAACAGTTTGCATGGGTGCAAATGAAACCTCTTTCTGTTGTGTAGTTCATTGTAAGGGAAATTTAGAAACTGATGTTTTCATTCTGTGGGATTAAAACGCACAAAACTGTGACATTTTGGAACAACTCTGATCTCCCAAAACTACTGTTTGCTTGTGATGTCATTTCATTGGATAACTTTTCTTTTTATGCACGCATTTTTTTCCTGATTTCATACCTGAAGGATGAAATGATTGAATATATTTGGATTAAGGAGAATGACTGCTTAAGACCTAGGATCCTGAGATTTGTGTCTCTTGCTTGCCTGATCAGTAACATGAAAGGAAATAGATTCAGCTCCAAGCTCATTGAAGCGTATTGTTTACAGGTTTGGGAGAAAGTAGGTAATGAAAGAGATAAGAAATATTGTATATCAAAATACTAAAGCCAAACCACTGAATTCTGGTTTGATAGTTTGTTGGCCATAGTTTTAACTCCATGTATCCAGTGAAAAGTCTAGTGTGTCTTGTTTTATTAGAATTAGTGCTAGATAAGTCTCTGAAGACTGAAGTTTGATGTTATCCCTGGATGTGCTTAGTCATTAGATGATCTGAGTTAGCATATTATTAGTTTTCTTTTTATACATAAAATATGATTTTATTTTTAATGACTCAACACAAAAAAAAGCAAGCCATTATTATAACTTCAGCTCATATCTACAGCGGAGGATGCTGTCAGGTATAGAACATAGAACTATGTAAACGTGGTTCAAGATTCAATGCGTGGGGGCAGTCTTCACAGAGCAAGTGCTGCTGGTCCAGTTCACTCAATTGAGTCTCACTTGTGCTGCTGACTTTTCACAGGAATAAGATCTAAAATCCTTAGTCTGTCCTCCAGTCAGGCAGTGCAGGGTCCCGAGACTGGGAGGTCCCTGAGAATGGTTCACTTGCCTGCAGTTTTATAACCTTCAAAATTAAAGTGACTTGAGGTTGTTTTTGTTGTTGATTAAAGAGCACCTGGTTCCTTTGCCCAGCAGACCGGCCGCACAGAATGGTCAGGACTGTAGTTTCCGGAATTAGTCTGACCTGGGTGTTGCTTCATTTCCTGGCTGTATGGCTTTGGGCAACTTTGTCAGTTTCATTAAGTCTCAGTCCTCATGTCTGTAAAATGAGGATCATACCTACCTCTTGGGGTTGGAGGGGTAAGTTAGTTATTATAACAACATCTTCTTTCATAGTGCTTGGCTCATCCAGTTACCTACCTACTGATGATGAGTCTTACTGTTCGCTGGTAAGCTAGTAGCAGGGATAGCAGAGCCTTTCAGAAGCAATCTGGATCATAAGCCTTCAGGTTCGGTGTACGTTTGAGAGAAAGCTGTAGGTTATGTTGCTATATCTTCTGGTAGAAAGATTCTAATCTTCTAGTAGGAAGAATGATTCATTTAGAATTTGGTAGGAGGAGTGAGTACAGGCAGGTAGGAAGGAATGTAACACTTTTCTGCAGTTTCTTTGGTTTTTAAACCCAAAGCTTGGTAGAAAGTATAAAAACATTAGTGAGGGTAAAAACAAGTTAAAAATGGGATGAGTTGATTTCGGTTTAATGAATATTTATGGATAACCTACCCATGTGCTAAGCACTGGGGTACAAAGATAAACGTCAAGGCTACAGTGGGATGCTGCACCACACCTGCTAGCATCGGAAAAAGGAAATGCTGGCCGTGCCAAGTGCTAGCCAGGCTGTGGAGCAACCAGAACTCTCACGGGTTGCCAGGGCAGTGGACCAGCAAAGTGCTAGAGCCGCTTTGGAGACTCTTTGGTAGCTTCTCATAAAGCTAAATATATGTTCGCTATAAAGCCCATACAGTCCCACTCCTGGGCATTTCCCCCAGAGAAATGAAAACTCATGTTCACAGAAAAACCTTTCACAGAAGTTTATAGCAGCTGTGTTCAAAATTGCCCCAAACTGAAAACAACCCAAACATCCTTCAAGGGACGCCTGGATAAACAAACTGTGTTAAATCCTCACAATGAAATACGACTCAGCAATAAAAAGGAACAGACTATTGATACGCACAACAATTTTGGATAAATGTCAGAGGCATTATGCTGAGTGAAAGAAGCCATTTGCAAAAGGTTATGTACTGTATGATTCCATTTATATGACATTCCCCAAAAGACAAAACTATAGTGACAGAGAACAGATCAATGGGTGCCAGGGGTGAGGGGTTAGGGAAGGATGTGATGGAACTATTCTGTATCCTAATTGTGGTCATGGTTACAGGAATCTATACGTGTGATAACCTTTATAGAACATTTATAGAACTGTACATCAAAAAGTCAACTTTACTGTGTGATAATTTGAAACATGAAAAACGAGAATACAGGGTTCTTGCCCTTGAGGACTTCACAGGTGCAATGAAGAACAAACACAAATAATTATAATGCAGTGGGGTGAATGCAGTGATTGTGACATGCTGAGAGCAGAACTACCAACTAGTGTGACATGTCATGCTGGTATGCTATGACTGGGTTACAAGTGTACCCAGACATTGCTGCCCGAGGACTGTGGTGTCCTGAGACCCAGGCCAATTGCTTATGGCCATGCACAGCCTTGCCCCTTTACCCTTAAACTTCTTCTGTGTGTACCAAAATGTGAAAAAGTTTGGGAAGTTCTGGATTAAGGTATAATGAGAGCACAGAGGAAGGCTGCTTTGTTGGCTTGCCTGAGAGGAGGACGGTACTGGGAAAGGTTCCATAGGGGAGGTAATGTCTGCAGTGGGAATTAAAGGATACGAAAGAGATAGCTAGGCATTGCAAGCAAGCCAGACCTTGCCTGAGAAAGGCTCAGAGGAGACAAAGTGGGATTCAAGTTGGGAGCTCTAAGGTTTTCAAGATTACAAGAGTATGAAGGGTGAGGTGGGGCTGGAGAACTGAGATTGGAAACAGATTTCTGGATAGCCTTGTATAATAAAGGAACATTTGGTTTTTTGATAGTAGATTCTCAGCATATTTAGACACAGATAGGGATGAGGCATCAGAGAGGGTGCTTTGATGGAAGAAGAGGAAACTGGAGGGATGAGATAATGGGAAGAAGTATAGGGTTCAATCTTAACTATCAAGTGCCAAAGAACACTCCAGCAATGTGTAGCAGTAATGGAAGACTCGGCCTCCTGGGAAGATCTTTTCACTCATTCATCATCAGTTCATTCAACAAATCTTTATTGAACACCCACCTGCATGATACACACTATTTTAGGTCCTAGGGATCCGACAGGGAACAAAACCAAGTCCCAGCTCTTGTGGAGCTGATATTTTATGGGCTAAGTGAGCTAAGCTTGGGACAATTTTGAAGTGTAAAGGGCCTCTGAGGTAATAATACCTAGTAGACAGGCCCTAAAAGACTAGTCTGGGCTGAAAATACAAATTGGTAGTCACTGGTACAAAGAAATCAGAGCCTTAGAAATTGGCTGAATAATCTATTTTTTATACCTCAATAAAGCTGTAAAAAAATAGTGTTTTTTTTTTCACCAAAATTCTCAGTGAATTGTCATGAGGATTTGTTCTTACGTGAGGGAGGGAGAGATGCATCTAGCTTACACTGTAATCTCAAGGGCACTCATCCACCCAGGTTCCTTTTTTATGATATCATGGTAAAGGGTTCTCTAATCTTTCTAGAAGAGACTGTCTTAAAATTAACAGATTTCTGACATGCAGAGCATTATACTAAGCTCTAGGGTGGGGAGGGGATGGAAAAGAAAGAGTAGACCTGGTCCCTGTTCTGAAAACACTGAAGAGTCTAACAAGGAGAGCTAGCTCCTTTACCCTTTGTGTTTGTGGTGCTTGAGAACAGCCATAAGCAAATAAGTAGAAATTCTAGGTTGCTAAGGGTACTGAATCTTGCAGTACATATGCACAGGCAGAGTTGCAAAACAATCATCAAGGACACTTCCAAAAGGAGTATGTTCTGAAGCCAATTTTTGATGACCTGACAATAATTGGAATGACATAGTCCAGGTTCTTGGGTTTGACTTTGGGCAGCATAAATGGGCATGTGGTATTTTGAAGAGATTCTTTTAATGAAATAGTTTTAACCCAGCTGTGTTGTTAGAACTAGTGTGACTCAGGTTCCTGTTGATGCTACCATGTTGATGTGACAACCCCCCCCCCAACCAAAACATTAAAATTTTAGCTGTTCTGACAACCAGGAAATAAACAAATGGATGTCCTTTCTCCATCCTGGGGCTTTATCTCCCTGTGGTGGGTTTGGAACAAGATGTGAGTCAAAAGTGGGAAGGTAAAAGTTTCAGGCACTCTCTGGTAGGCAAACTACCCATGACAGGGAATCATGTGCTCACCATTGTCCTCAGCTCATAAAGGACTTTTGGTCATTCTAAGCTGAATGACCACTCATTTTTGGAACTGCCGTAACATCTTGAATGGTCTACATCTCATGTTAAAATTACAATTGCTCTACTTGTTTACATGTAATGAAGAATTATACTTACTCAACTAAAAATTTAACTTATTTTCTTTTCCTTTTGATAATTCAGGGATAGACACCTCTGTTATTTGAAGTCTTCTTGAGTATACTGTTTCATTCATCAGTGTTATGTTGGACACTAAAGGTTAAGAGGAGGAAGAATTTATGTGTCTTTATTCTTGGCTCCATTTTGGACAGAAAGTCTTCAAATAAATTTCTAACAGATCTAATGTATATTATATTAGAATATATACATTTTCTATATATAGAATTCATTTACTAATATTCATATTATAAATTTCCTTTTAATTGATGTGTTAAGAGATCGTTGAGATACCCTTAAATACGTAGTTCTAACAGATTTTAAAAGATCTTTATTGCCTTTTTATTATAAATTTAATGCATACTTGTAAAAATTCTAAAAAATACTGAAAGGAATAAAGTTGAAAGTAAAATTCACATAATCGAGGAGGGGATAAGTATAGCGTAAGAATCAGGAAGTCTGTCATGTGCATGACTTGGTAATGAAACACCAATTTCACATTTTGGAGGGACCCTTTTGACAAGGGACCTGATTCAGAATTGCTGAGTTATGGTGTTCCTTGCATAAAAAGTTCCCATCAAAATGGCTGTATTAAAACCATCGTGTCATCCCACTTCTCGGTATATATCTAAAAGAATTGAAAGCAGGATCTCTAAGAGATAATATCCATTCATGCATGTTTATGGCAAAATTATTCATAATAGCCAAGAGGTGGAAGCAACCCAAAGCTGTATTGACACATGAAAAGGTAAGCAAAATGTGGTATATGGTATATACATACACTGGAATATTACTCAGCTTTTAAAAGGAAAGGAAATTCTGACAAATACTACAACATAGGTGAAGAACCTTCAAGACATTATGCAAAGTGCAATAAGACAGACAAAAAAACCCCAAATATTCTCTTATATACCACTTATATCAGGCACCTAGAGTAGTCAAATTCGTAGAAACAAAGTAAAATGATAATTGTCCCGAGGGACAGGGAGGGAGAAATAGGGACTTGTTTAATGGGTAGAGCTTCAGTTTCCCAAGATGAGAAGAGTTCTGGAGACTGGTTGTACAACAGTGTGAATATACTTAACACAACTGAACTGTACACTAAAAAATGGTTAAGATAGTAAACTTTATGTTATGTGTATTTTGCAACAATTAAAAGGATTTTTTAAATATTAAAAAAAAGTACAGCTGTATGTCAGCACGACCTGCCTGGGTGTCCACATCACCTACAAAATGAAAATTCTTCTTCCAGGGCCACACAGACCTGAGGTATTACTGTTATCTTCCAGTGTCTCAAAGGCAGGGGCCTTCCACAGTAGACTCAGGGGACCCGTGAATTCCTCCATACTTGGTGCACATTCTTATCTGTTGAGGTATTCTTCTCAAAGAGGCACATGACTCCCTCCTCCCTCAAAAAGACTTAAAAGTGCTACTCAACAAATTGTCTCTATTCAATAAGCTTAATTAACAATGCACAAAATCTATTATTTCAAAGCTTTGAGTTGAATATATACTCAAATAAAGCAAAATCTTATTGAGGGGCACCTGGCCGGCTCATTCGATAGGGTCGTGAGTTCGAGCCCCACATTGGGCATGGAGCCTGCTAAAAAAAAATCTTATTGAGCTCGTTTATGTGATTGATTATTCCATCTGTACTTTCAGTGGCTGGGATGAATTTATGGCAGCATACTTACAAAACCAAAGTGCCCTTGTGAGATACTCAGCTTAGAGGGCACCTTATTTTGCAGGATGCGCATTTGTTAGTTTCTCGGCTTTCCTCACACACATCAAGAGGGTGTACCCAATAATCAATGATTCAAACCCTGCCAATCTGTACTCCCCATTCATAATTTTCCCACAGTATGCACTTCTATTTTCTGAAGTTTTTTAAGACGATAATTAGGGAGTCTTCTGTTTCGGTACAGTGGATTTCTAGAAGGAAACAACTGGGAAACATGTTGGAATTACAGAGAGGAGATCAATTTAGACATTGCGGCACCGCCCCCCCCCCCCCCCCCCCCCCCCTTT